>NW_004949125.1:4638436-4674084 GCF_000317375.1 Microtus ochrogaster | reverse complement strand
TGCTCTTCTAAAAGTCCTGAGTTCAATTCCCGGCAACCACATGGTGGTTCACAACCATCTGTTAAGAGGTCTGGTGCCCTCTTCCGGCCTGCAGGCATACACACAGGCAGAATATTGTATACATAATAAATAAATAAAATAAATATTTAAAAAAAAATTTTTGAGCAGGGTGACCTGGAACTCACCTTTTTGGCTTATCTAGCTGGCTAGCAAGTCCCAAGGATCTGCCTGGCTCCTCCTCCAACACTAGAGTGACAGATGAGCACAACTGGGTTTTTCCTTGAGTGTTGGGTATGTGAAGTCAGTTCTTCACGCTTGCAAAGCAAGAACTTAACTTGAACATTCCCTCAGTCCTACACTAACATTTTTCTTAATGTATCTACTGCAGTGTTTGCTCAATGGTAGGCAAAGAAAATAAGATAGATATTTGATGAATAGTGACATAATTTAAACCCTGAGATTAGCATGGCTGCTACTAAGGCTGTTTATTGTTGGCAGCCTAAGTGAAGGTCACTGCGGTGATGGCAGAAGGAGGTTCTCCAGCAAAACTTGCACAGCACATTCTGTAAGGGCCTGCTGCTGGTGGTGGTGGTGCTGCTTGCCAGGCAATTATGCCGTGGAAATGGGCATGATCTTCATACATAGCTCTGCAGTATGGTTGGCATTCGTGGCAAAACATGAATAAAGCAAATGTCACATTGTTCCTAATGGCCCGAGTCCTGTCACTGAGCTTCATTCTTAGTTAACAGGGCTGGGAATCTTGATCAGAAGGAGTGGGTGTCACTTCCAGCCTCGCTTCCTATATCTCCTGTAAAAGTCCTCTACCAGCCTTGTTTCATTCCTGCCAAGGCCCTGCCAATAGTGCACCAGTTGACATTGATGACCCATATAGATGCATGACACACAGACAATTTCTCTTGTAATTTTCAGTAATAATGTAGCAGATTATATTAGTCAGGGTTCTCTAGAGGAACCAAACTTACAGAATGGATATATACAGAAAGGGAATTCATTACAATGATTTATAGGCCGTGGTCTGACCTCTCCAACAATGGCTGTCTACCAACAAAAGGTCTAAGAATCCAGTAGCTGTTCAGTCTACAAGGCTGGGTTTCTCAGCTGACCAGTGATGGAATGGACTTGCTAGTGAGAGCAAGAGCAAGCAGACAGAGAGCAAGCTTCTTTCTTCCATGTCCTTTATCTAGGCTGCCAGTAGAAGGCAAGGCCCAGATTAGACGTGGATCTTCCCACTCCAAAATATCTGCATTAAAAGTTTATCTTCCCACCTTAAAGATCCGATTAGAAGTGGGTCTTCCTACTTCAAATGATTTCATTAAAAACAAAACAACAACGACGACAAAAAAAACCCCGCAATCAGGTGGTGGTGCACGCCTTTAATCCCAGCACTGGGGAGGCAGAGGCAGGTGGATCTCTGTGGGTTCAAGGCCAGCCTGGTCTACAAGAGCTAGTTCCAGGACAGGCCTCAAAGTTACAGAGAAACCCTGTCTAAAAAAATCAAACAACAACAACAAAAAAAAAATAGGTTGACAACCAAGAATAGCCATCACACAGATAAATGACTGCTTAGAATTGGGGTATCTCCTTATTGCACCCCAAAGCTATCTCGGGCTGATGCCCACTGTCAGCAGCATAGAAGAGCGCAGTGTGTGCTGGGGTCTCCAGAGTCAGTGGTGCAGGCTGGCCTGCAGCCCTTTTCCTGTCTAGTGATGGCTGTTTCTCCTCTTTGCAGTCACCAGTGCCAACTCAAGGAGCCCAGCCAGCCGCTGCAGTTGCCCAGCGAGGGCTCCATGGAGGACGAGGAGCTTCCTGCCCAGAGATATGAGAGAGATTTAGTCCAGAAGCTCAAAGTTCTTAGACACGAACTCTCTCTTCAGCAGCCCCAAGCTGGTCATTGTCGAATAGAAGTTTCCAGAGAAGAAATATTTGAGGTAAAGGATTAAATCTTGATAAGTTGTGCAGCTCCATGGAGAAACAAGCAGGGAGGTTTGTGTTAGATCATCTGCTCCCACGTCTCGGTGGACCTGCTCTTGGCTTCATATTTGAAGAATTGGGTCACTGATTTATTCCTGTTAGTTTTTATTGTAGCTGGATGTGGGAGCACATGCTTTTCATCATCCCACTGCTAAGGAGGCAGAGGCAAGGGGATCTCTGTGAGTTTGAGGCCAATCTGGTCTAGAGTGAGTTTCAGGGCAGCCAATGCTACACAGTGAGATCCAGTCTCAAAAAAGATTTTCTTGTTCTGGCTATTCATTATACAAGGTACTGTCACACACGGACATTTTCATACTCTTCTCTGTGCCTCTTTCCCAGCCCCACCCTCCACTTTCTTGCCCGCCCATAGTCCTCCTGTTCCCCTAAACATTTTCGCAGATAGGTATATGATTTTATGTATCTGTAAAATTTGGGACTCTTTTATATGAGAGAAAACGTGGTATTTGTCTAAGACAGGCTTAGTTTATGCACTGTCTCTATTCCAGTTGCTTGCACTTCTCTGCAGACAACATAACTTCATTCTATAGAGAAAACAATCCAGTGTCTGTGCATACCATGTAGTGTGTATCCAGTCCTGTTGCTGGACACCTAGGTTGTTCTGTAGCTTAGCTGTTGTGGATGAGCATTGATGACTTATTGTGTAATCCTCGAGTTAAGTCTCTGGAACACATGCGTGCCACACTGTAGATCTAGTTGTGGTTCCCTGAGAAACCTCCAACCTGACTTCCATGGTGCCCGGACTACTGTGCACACCTATCAGCTGAGTGTAGGTGTCTGACTTCCATGGTGCCCTAACTAGTGTGCACACCCATCGGCTGTGTGTAGGTGTTCCCTTTTGTCCATATTCCCAAGAGCATCTAATTGTTTTCTTAACGTCTACCATTCTGACAGGTGAAATGAGCTCCCCATGTAGTTTGAGTTCTTTGTATAGTGCATATATGAATCCTCTGAGATTAGTGTAGCTAGCAAAGATTTTTCCCACTGAGAGATCAGTTTTATTGTTTAGTGAGATGCAGAGTTTTAGGGACCTAGGCTTATGCTGAACGTTTCTGTTTCTGACAAGTCTAAGTGCTCAGTGGTTTCAGGGTGAGAAAGGAGCTGTGCAGAGCCTGGTTGCTGTGCGCTGGGACCTGACCCTGAGCGCGTGCGGGTCACCTCATCCTGGTGCTCCCCTCAGACCCACTTGTCCCTTCCGGAGTGTCAGTGGAGGGACAACAGGGACCATTTGGGCTGGACTTGTCTCTGGGAATAGGAAGGAAAGTGGTTCTGCCTCTTGCCAGTTCCCGGCAGTCAAAATTGCTACTTGGTTAGGGACTTTTTACACACACAAAATAATGTCGGTTATGAGGTGAAACCTTAGCTTTGTTTGGGCTTCACCCTGTCCACCTGTGTGGAGATGCTTGACAGAAATTACCACCTGAAGCAGTTTTCCAGTTTGGAAATTTGATGAGAACCTATCTCAAAATGCAAAAGTGAGAAGGGACTGGGGATGTTGTTCAGCAGCAGAGCCTCTGCCTAGAATCTCCTAGTGAGGGGCTGGGGTGTGGCTCAGTGGTAGAGCCCCTGCCTAGAATCCCCCAGTGAGTGGCTGGGTGTGGCTCAGTTGTAGACTTGTCTAGTATTTTGCAGTACCCTGGATTCCATCCCCAGTACCCCTCAAATTTTTCTGAACCTGTGGCTTTGATGCATAGGAGTCGTATCGCCAGATCATGAAGATGCGGCCAAAAGACCTGAAGAAGCGCCTGATGGTGAAGTTCCGTGGGGAGGAAGGCTTGGACTACGGTGGAGTGGCACGGTGAGCTCCTGGTTTATCCCTTTCCCACCTGAGTCTTAGGTCGTGGTAGCTGAATTTCAGGAAAGCTGTTTACCCTTCACTTCTCGAGTGCTACAGTGGAGTGTGGCCTGCTCCACTGTGCCAGCCCCACGGGACGCTCAAGCCTCTCCTGCTGACACCACTTAGAAAAGCCATGATTGTCACTTTGTTTACTTGGTACAGTCGGGATTACACTTTGAAGCACACTTCGTTAGCTCATGTGTCTGAACACAGAGCTCCAAGGGCCATTCCTGAACTTAACATGGAGGCAGCCTGGCTTGTCTCATTGCAGCATGGGGCAAGGCACGGGCAAATTGTACTTGTATCAAGGGAATTTTATATGCTGGCATTCTGGGTCGGAATAGTTATAGTAAGTTTAGAAAGAATAATGAAAAGTCTCTTCCTGCCCAGCCCCTTTTCATTTTTGAGACGAGGTTTCTTCCGAGAAGCACCTGGTATCATCCTGGTGATCAGGGTCAGGCCGCTCCTCCTGACAGAGGGATGTGGTCACAGACATGGACTCTGGGCTTAACTTCTGCTCTACTGTTGGGCTGCCTTTAGTTTTCCATGTCTGCCCCTCAAGCTCCTCTGAAACGCATTTTCTCTTAAAGACTTCTCTATGTGTGGCTGTTTTGCCTGCATGTGTGTCTAAGCACCACGGCATGCAGTGCCCACAGAGGCCAGAAGAGGGCATCAGATTCCCCTGGGACTGGAGTGGTTGTGAGCTGCCATGGGAACTGGGAATCAAAACCAAGTGCTCTGCAGGAGCTGTCCGTGCTCTTAACTGCTGAGCCATCTCTCCAGCCCCTCTACTCTTAAATTACAGAATACTGTTTAGCTCTTTAGAATTTAATTGTCTGTGGATTCTGTTTTTTCTCTTCCCTCCCTGTTCCTCTTTTCCTTCTCCTCTGTCCCTATCCCAGAATTCAATACATAGCACAGCCTGAGCCTAAGGTAATCCTCCTGCCTCAGCCTCTTGAGTGCTGGAATTAGAGCTGTGAACCACCACACCTGGCTTCTTTTTAAAACAAGGCCTGTCTTCCTTGTCCCCAGAAACTTGAAAATCCCCACAACAGCCATTTCCTTAGAAACCTGGTCCCTCTGTGGCTCTCCAGCCTGAGTGTCACTTGGGTTGCCTCAGTGTTGTGACCCCAGCCACTCCTTTCCTGGCTCTGCCCTTGTGGAGTAGTTGTGTGACGTACTTTTTCTTTCGTGAGTCCTCAACAGTAGCTCCTCTTGGTGAGAAACGTTGATGTTCTAGAATGGACCAGTGAATACCTGCTGTGCACTGGAGTCTCTTTCCCCATAGCTCCTCCTGTCCCCGTGCTTCTCTTCCTGCAGGGTTTCCTTACCTTGTCTTCCAGTGCATAAAGGCGGAAGGGTTGGGGTGGTTTCTAAGTGAGTGTATCACACACCAGCTTATTGAATTCCGTTGTAATAAAGTATAAAATGAAGAATTGAGTCCTCTCACCAGAGCCCTTCCATCTCCACCTGTGTGTTCTGCAGGACTTGTTTTTATGCACTAGCCGCCAGACCGGGGGACTCTACAGTGACCTGGGCTCTTGGCGCGGCTGCACACGCCAGAATGTTCTCAGTCCCCACTCTGCTGTACTCTGAACTGGAAGAGGGAAGAAGTGCTTAGGGACCAAGGAGGGGCCCATGGTCCTCGGAGGATGCGTAGCAGGAAGTCAGGGTGGGAGCATTAATCTGCCATGTTTTGGTCTGACCTGTCTGTATTTTTTGTGTATTTCCATCACTTTCTTGTACAGATGGCTTTGATCTGTGCTACCTCCCTGACCTGCCTACTTTCTGTTTGAAAGAGTAAGAAATACCACAATAGAATTTGAGGCCTCTGTCTCGGGGGTCTGTTTGGAAGGTGCTTTGCCTCAAGCATCTGCAGGATTGAACCCATCCTGCAGCAGGGTGCCTCGCAGCTCCACCACAGCCTTGATCGGTTTCCAGTGGAAGTGGTTGTTGTGTTTGGCTGCTTTGGGTTTTTTTTTTTTTTGGTGTAAATTGATCCAAGCATTAAAGGAATTTAGAAAATAAGTTAACCAATGTATTTCCACCAGATTTTCAAAACTCTTGGTATCTTCTCATGTTTTAGGTTCATCTAGGTTTTTAATATTATACCAGTGATGGCCAGGCGTGGAGATGGCTCAGTCTGTAAAGCGCTTGCCCTAAAGGCAGGAGGACCTGAGTTCAAGCCTTGGAACCCACACAAAAGTCCAGCACAGTGGCTTGTGGGGCTGAGGCAGTGGAGACAGGAGGACCCCGGAGCTCACTGGCCAGTTCGCCTCACAAAACAAGCTGGAGAGGACCTCGTAGGTCAACCTCTGCCCTTCACGTGAACACATCCACACCAACATGTTCACACGGTTAATTTAAAAGATGAAAGTGGTCCGTGCTTATGGTCTCAAGGGCAGAGTTGTCCCTACAGCTTGGACTGTTCCCTCTGTGAAACTCTTTACTATAGAATGCTTAGAAATTTGGAAACCAGAAGTGAAGAGCTAGCTCAGCAGTTAAGAACACTCTGTTCCTGCAGCGGGCCTGACTTGGTTCCCAGTACCTGGCCTCCTTGGGCTCTGCATGGATCCATGTGGCATACATTGACTGCCTTAGAAAAAGTCAGAAACGGATACACATGAACTGTGCTGTCTTTGTTCGCAGGGAGTGGCTGTATTTGCTGTGTCATGAAATGTTGAATCCGTATTATGGGCTCTTCCAGTACTCCACAGACGACATCTACACACTGCAAATCAACCCGGACTCTTCCGTCAACCCCGTGAGTGCTCGGCAGGAGACTTAGGAATCCAGCTAGAGTTTGTGAGGCAGATCTGGTTTCCACCAGCACTTGGTGACTTAGAGAGGATGCTGAGGAGAATTCAGGGCAAGGGTGGGAGCATTGGCTGGCAGAACCTGATTCCAACCTGGAGTTCTGCCAAGTTGAGATCAAGGGCCTGCTGTCTGTAGGGGAGGGATGTGGCTCCGAGCTGTTCTGTGCACAGCATGTTACCCTTTGGGGGCACTCTGGTTAGTGAGGGACTGTGTTTTTGTGTTTGATATCGTAACAGCTAGGTTACGAGGTCCATACATACTCTGATCAACATTGCGAAAGTTCCATAATTAGCTCTTTAGGCCACAGATGTGAACATTCAGCTTGTTGTAGGTACAAGAGACCCATCTGGAGGTGGGCATAAGACCATGGAGGACTCCTGTGGGACCACACCCAGTGTCACAAGGCTACAGAGTTGAAATTGGGGACTAACTCAACTATAGAGTTCAAATACAAATAAACCTATGGTTTGGAAGATGGTTCATCCACACAAGCATGAAGCCCCGAGTCAGATTGCAAAATGCAAAACCCAGCCAATTATGGCCGGGTGGTGGTGGTGCACACCTTTAATCCCAGCATTCGGGAGGCAGAGGCAGGTGGATCTCTGTGAGTTTGAGGCCAGTCTGGTCGACAGAGCGAGTTCCAGGACAGACAAGGCTCTGTAAAGAGACCTACAAGGCCAAACCAAAAAACTCCCCCCCAGGCATTGTATGGTCATACATGCGCTGGGGCGGTGGAGGTGGAGATGGGTGACCCTGGAGCTTGCTGACTGGCCAGGCTGATCTGTCAGGTCCAGGTTCGATGGACAGCACCTTAGGAATGAAGGTGATCTTGAGCTTTGACACTGACATGTATGTGCACCTGCACACACACACAATGGGAATAAACCTTCAACCAGCCCGGAAGTTAAGTTTGACAAGTTTTCTGAGGTGATTTTAATTTGGAGCTGGAAGGAGAAACATGAACCTTCGAAACCAGAACCACTCTGGTTGAGGAAGAGATACAGCCTTCTCAACTGTAGAGAAGTCTTCACATCTTCATTTGGTACCAGACTGAGTTCTCAGGAAGGAGACAGCAGACCCACCCCCCTTCTCCCCTTCATAGTGTTAGGGCTAGGATAGAGTGGTACACACCTGCCATCCCAGTACTCTGGAGGCTGAGGAAGGAGGATTGCCAGTACCAATCCCACCCAAGTTAGAAGCAAGTCCCCAAACAAAAGATGCCCTGTGGACTTGTAGCTAAATGTCAGCCTTATCCTGTCTGGCCACAGGCGGGTGACGAACAGCTGAGTATATTCCAGAGTCCCCGGAAGCCTGCAGGAAGCCTGTGGCCATGCCAGCAGCTCATCTTTCTAATGACTTGCTGTTCTCTGGTGCCCCCTATAGGACCATCTGTCTTACTTCCACTTTGTGGGTCGCATCATGGGTCTGGCTGTGTTCCATGGACACTACATAAATGGGGGCTTCACAGTTCCGTTCTACAAGCAGCTCCTGGGAAAACCCATCCAGCTGTCGGATCTGGAGTCAGTGGACCCAGAACTGCACAAGAGCTTGGTGTGGATTCTGTAAGTGTTACCATCCTGTCCCAGAGCTCCTGATGTGTTTGTGTGTGTGCACATGCTTTGGGGGGAGAGATGTGAAACTAAAGAGAGTAACGAAACTTATCTACTGCAGCAGCAAACACTGGATTGCAAACACAGATTAACAAAAAAGAGGTGATAGAATTTCTTAACTGACTTACATTCTTAACAATGCTTAGCAGGTCTCTTCACAAGTTGGTTTGTTTTCTTATTTATTGAGGTTTGATTCCAAATGCCAGTAATCTTCTTGATGTGTGTGGTGGGGGGGTACAAGCGAGCATCTCCAGTTTCTCAGGCGATCTGTAGAAGGCAAGAGAAAGAATCAAAACAAAATTAATATTAGTTACTTTTGCTTTAGAGTTTATCAAGATTCTTTGCTGGGTGGGAGAAACAGGATGAACTATAGTCTGGTTGTCCCTGTGGAAGAGCAAGGCCCTGATGGGTCCCAGAAGCTGCCGTGTGGAGTCTAGCCTGGGACCCTCTTTCTGGCTTCACTTGTTCTACTGTGCGGGGAGCGCGCGGGGGGGGGGCGGTTCCCGTGGGGAATCTGTTGATCTGATTGTCAACATAAAAAGTCAGCCTGACATTTCAAGTGCTTTTGTGGGAATGGATGCCTTTGAAAGAGTGCCCTGAGAGAGACGCCTTATTTTCCTGGCTCGAGTCCTTCTGACTCCACTGCCTCCTCACAGGCTTCCTCCTCCCAGACTCAGTTCCCAGAGCAATGAGGCCTCACGTCCTATGGTGTCACAGGATGAGAGTGGCTCCCCTCCCCCAGTGAGAATCAGAAAAGACAGGAACAAAACCTGAGCTGTGTTTGCCAGCTGTCTGGCACATTCCACACAGCCTCCTAGAACTCTCTGGCATAGGGCTCATCAGCCTTTGCCTGTGTCCACAGAGAGAATGACATCACGCCGGTGCTGGACCATACCTTCTGCGTGGAGCACAATGCTTTTGGGCGGATCCTTCAGCACGAACTGAAACCCAATGGCAGAAATGTACCTGTCACTGAGGAGAACAAGAAGGAATATGTCCGGTAATATGCAGGGCTGGCTTCACTGGTGGCCCGGGGTGAGCAGAAGGTGCTGTCAGGAGCACCCACAATAGAGACTCCATGTGACAGTTCAGCTCTGGGTGGAGAGGTGGCCAGCCAGGGTCAGCAGTTGCCAGCATGTCCAAGGAGTCCACTGTGGCATCCCAGTTCCAGCCTGAGGGACAGTTCCATGCACGGCAATTCAGAACTATGCATGTGTTGTACAGGCCGCTGAAATCCTAGCCCTTCTGGCACAGCTCGTTATGCTCCCTTGCCTTTTTAGTAGAAAACCAGAATGCTAGCACCGCTTCATTTGTTACTGATAAGAAGGCTGGGTGTGGTGTGTAATTCCAGCACTTGGGTGGGAGGCTGGTACAGGAGCAGGTCCAGGTCATTCTGGGCTACATAGTGAGTTCACTCCCAGCCTGGCCTACACAGACCCCTTCCCCAGGGCGTGGGATGGGGTGGGGTGGGGAGGACAGGACAAAAGAGCCAGGTGGGATGGGATAGACCTTAACCCTGGCACTCAAAAGCTAGAAGTCAGTAGGAGTTCCAGGCCAGTGAGTTTAAGGCCAGCATGGCAGCCTTGTCTCAAAACGGTAACATAAGAGGCTGGGCTGACTCAGTGGTGCAGACACTTGCTCTTCTAGAGGACCAGCACCCCTGTGGTGGCTCGTAGCTGCCTGCAACCAATTTGAGGGAATCCAGCACCCTCTTCCTGTCTCCGTGCGTGCGTACCAGGATCAAACATGATGCAGATATGCAGGGGAAATATGCTTATGTTTAAAATAATAATAGTAATTAAAGATAAGACCAGACAGGCAAACGAAGAGCCACCAGGGAGGGCGGGAGCAGGCAGGCACCCGCTCAGCAGGTTCTACAGTAACCTCCCATATATGCTGGCACAGCTGTGCCAGCCACTGTGGGACAGTGTTTTCCTGGCCTCGCTCCAATCACTTCCAACATGTGGCTTTCCTTTCAGGTTGTATGTAAACTGGAGGTTTATGAGAGGAATTGAAGCGCAGTTCCTAGCGCTTCAGAAAGGGTTTAATGAACTCATTCCCCAACACCTACTGAAGCCCTTTGACCAGAAGGAACTAGAGGTAAGTGAGACCACTGGCAACCCTGTGCAGTGGGCTTGCTGTTGGGACACCAAGGGCCTCTGAACTGTCTTGTCACACACTGGGTGGTGTCTGTCCCCTTGGCAACTGAACCCAGGTGTCCGTGTCTTGGATTTTTGAGATCTCTA
Source organism: Microtus ochrogaster (assembly GCF_000317375.1). Taxonomy (NCBI): domain Eukaryota; kingdom Metazoa; phylum Chordata; class Mammalia; order Rodentia; family Cricetidae; genus Microtus; species Microtus ochrogaster. The sequence continues at coordinate 4,663,564 of NW_004949125.1, read as the reverse complement.
GCCTTTCCCTTGCACCCGGCCTCCCTGAAGCCAGGTCTCTGCTTTCTATTCTGGCTATTAATAGACTAAGAACATGCCATTGTTGTGGACTTGGACAGTGACTCATTCATCCCTTGCCAGCTCTGTCTGCCTGGTGCCAAGTGGCCTAAGCCTTCCAGATTGTTCTCAAAGCCATTTGCCCACTGTGGGCTGTGAGCTTTGAGTGGCGCATCTCCGAGGCAGTGGGTTTAAAGCATGCTCCATGTCCCCTCATCTGCACATGGCCTGTCGAGTTCCCACCCTGTCTGTTCTTCCCTGGTCCAGAGCAAACTCAGCCCTGAGGTTCTGGGGTTTCAGCCCACTGGGAGCTGCACTGCCAGTGCTTCTTGAGTATGAGGACTCCTGGGGCAGGGCCAGCGACATAGACGTTTCAGATTTAACCTCCAGCCTGATGCCCTTCCCAGCTGATAATAGGCGGGCTGGATAAGATAGACCTGAATGACTGGAAGTCGAACACGCGCCTGAAGCATTGTGTGGCCGACAGCAACATCGTCCGATGGTTCTGGCAGGCAGTGGAGACCTTTGATGAGGAGAGGAGGGCCAGACTCCTGCAGTTCGTGACAGGATCCACGCGAGTGCCTCTCCAAGGCTTCAAGGCTCTGCAAGGTGACTGACGTGGAGTCAGGGCCATTCCCTGAGGTGTTTAGCGGCTGTGCTCTGTCTAGGCTGCAAGAGTTGAAATGTGGACCGTCCCAGTAGAGAACGTCGGTGGTTAGTGTTCTCGTAACAAATAACTTAGCACTGGGGTGCCTGGCAGGTGTAGGGTCACACTGGGGCCCCTTTGGGCCCATGGGTCCCGTGGTCTCTAAAAATCCAGGAGCAGCAGGGGCTACCGATAGCCTCTGGTGTCCACAACCCAAGGAGGGTGCCACCTAACACCGACCTGTGGGGTTGGTGGAAGAAGAGTCAGGTGGAGGACACTGGAGTTTAGTCTAGAATTGCAACAAGTGTGGAGTCCTCCCCGACTGAGTCCACCTATTTCCATAGTGATGCAGGATTGCAGGAACCCAGATTCACCTCCACTTTGTCCTGCTAAGCTGGGCTTGCTGCTCCTCCCCATACCAAGTGGGTGGGTGGAGTCGGGTTTGCTGTCCTTTGCACACCAGACTAAGACACAGTAAGGACATGGGATTTATTCTCTGCCTACTAAGGAAAAAACAGTTGTTTGGTCTTTGTGGGGGTCCAGATTTTTGTAAACCCCCACACCTTCTCTCCTTACCTCCAACTTCTCCACAGCAGGGCTGCCCACCAAATATTCCCATTCAGAAAAATCTCTCCTATCACAAGGGTCTTACTAATATTATCCAAGACCAGTCGGGCATGGGTGTGAGCCAGGGATGGGACATAGTCTCCATCCAGTCCTGGAGTGACTGGTCCCACGGGAGGGAGGAATGAATGCCCTTTAGAGCAAGGCATTCAACTGGAGGCACACAGGCCTGTGCTGAGTGGCTAGGACCTAGGTTCACTGCTCCAACCCGGTCGGCCACACTGCCTTTACTGTAACTTGCCTCAGCCCTGCCGGACTTTGCCCTGCTGAGGGGAGTGTGTGACACATCTATCAGCACGGTACACACTAATGGCGTTGGTTAACCTCAGCAGCAGGTGGCTAAGGAAAGCCACAAGCATCCAGGAAGACTAGAGGGGAAGGGCCAGTGGCTGGTGCTTTCTGTCAACTGGTGTAGAAACAAAGCCGTCTGTACCTCAGCTGCCCCCTTAAGAGGTTCTCTAGGTCCTTGGGGTTCAGGAATGAGTCACACTGCCACAGGGCCTCACAGGCTTTGTCTGTGAAGTACATTAACTAGAATGTTGTCTGTGAAGTACATTAACTAGAATGTTGTCTTGTAAGGTTCTACAGGCGCGGCAGGGCCCCGACTCTTCACCATCCACCTGATAGACGCCAACACAGACAACTTACCCAAGGCTCATACCTGGTAAGCTTGGCCACTGTGGGGTCATGCATCCTTCATGTCACCTTCAGTAGAGCCTCAGGTCACACCCTAGCCGTCAAGTGACACAGAGAGTTGAGTCAGCAAGAGCAGTTAAAGCCCCTGAGTGACCCTTGGTTGTGTGCCCACATGTACTCGCACATGCTCACACGCATGCGTGTGCATGTAGCCATCAGAATGGCAGTCACCGTCTGATGTGGAGCACATTTTCCTTCTCAGAACCTTACCGAAAATATTCTCTGTGGTAGGTGAGTTACTTGGTAGTTTAAGGAAACTGTCTCAGAATCCTCACCTCCCCTTCAGGACACTAGTTCTCAAGGTCGTGGGGTCGCCACATGACAGGAACAAAAGTTCATGAGCCTGTGACCCAGTGATGAGGTTTGGAGCAAGTGATATACATCTCTCCCCACTTTCGTTCACATCTGCAAGATGACCCGATGATACATCCATTCCCAGGACCATGCAGGACACCATGCCTGCCTCAGCATGGTATGGCCTGTGCTCCTACAGAATGAGCATGTGGCTCTAATTTAGACGAAAACCTGAAAGAACAGTGCACCCTTCACCCATTTCTAGCACATTCCCGGCTGCTCTCTGCCCAGGACTCACAGGCCACTGCTTTTTCTGTCTAGTGAATTACTGTGAGACAGTAGATGCGTCTCTGCACAAATACTGAAATGAGTTTTCCCCTGGAAACCTTAAGTGGGAAGGTCGGTATCCATCTCATCTTTCTAGAATTTAGCATTCTTTTGTTTTTGAGACCCATCATGCTCTTGTTCGGGACTGGCTGTCCTGCAGTAGGAGACCTGATGGTCACCAGTGTAGCTTGCCAGCCAGGGTTCTTCCCAGTGTAGAGAACTCACACCCGGAGACAAAACAGTGGAAGAAACAAAAACAAAACAAACTTGTGGTGAAAACTGAAGCATGTTGTGTTCAGAACTTCATAGGGCTCTTCCCAGCCAGAGATAGGACACCAAATCCCCCCCCCCCCCCAGCAGTGACTCTGGCTCCTTTGTCCTTTTCCAGCTTTAACCGGATTGACATCCCACCCTATGAGTCCTATGAGAAGCTCTACGAGAAGCTGCTGACAGCAGTGGAGGAGACCTGTGGCTTTGCTGTGGAGTGAAGAGTGGCCAGTGGCAGCCGAGTCACCCACAACCACCAGACCCAAAGCATATGGTGTCTGCACGCCTCCCGCATGGCGGGCTGAGGCCTGAGATTCCAGAAACCCGAGGGAAAAGGCTCATCTCCCTCCTCTGGGGAGGGCAGGCCAGGGGACTTTCATAGGTGGCTCCCACCCATTTACCCCTCCTTTATTATAGTTCGCCCACCCTTCCATCACCCATCCAATAAAATGCAGCCAGGTTTCCCCCTCAGCCTCCTTGGCATGGTGGGCATGGCCAGGGCCAAGCTGGGCCCCGAGGGCTTGCATGGTCTCTGTACCGGCTCCCCCTCTCAGTGCAGCCTCAAGGCCCTTTCCAAGTTCAGCAGCTGCCCATAGCTTACCAAGCTCAAACTCCAGACGGTCCGGCTAGCAGCCTGTTCCAGAGAGCAGGTGGATTTCTAAGCAGGAAATAACTGCACAGTGCATGCGTGCTGGAATTCCACCAAAGCAGGAAGCTCGAGGCAGAATGTATTTCCCCTTTGAGAGGTAGAGGGATTGGAGCAGCCTTCACAGGAGGCCCAGGGATTTCTTTTCAGGGTATCCTGGCTGAAAAGATGGCTTTGCACAGGGGAAACATCTTTAAAAGTTCCATCTGCTGTGTTCTCTACCCAGTTTGAAATTCTCACGTCATGGAACTAATCAAAGAATGACCAAAATCAGGCTCAGATCCACCTGGGTCCAGCTCAACTCCTGTGCCAGGGACCGGAGGCTCCTGACTGTCGTGAAATGTTAATGGACTTTTATATGGGGATTGCTAAGAGCTAAACTAACAGAACAGTTTTGTCACCACAGCCACTGGATGGGACAGCAGGAGAGGCCGCTGACCTGGGGCCTCCTGATGCAGCTCCCCAGAGTTGGTGCTATGCACAAAGCAGGGTGTGATGGAGCCTGTGGTGACAGGGAGGGGGCTTTACCTCCCTTACATGGCCCTCTTCCCCGGTGGCAATGGTGATGCTAACAGTTCTACTCAATTTGCTTGCTCAGTCTTTGTCTTCTGATGAGCAAGGCCAAAGCCAGCCTAATGCCATGTCTCTAACACCATTTCCAGTTTGCACAAGTGTTTAGAAGCGGTGACTGTCCCGAGAGGCTGGATTCAGGCAGCTGAACTCTGGGAGAAGGCAGGGCAGCAGCCCATCTTCCACGTGTGGTTTTGCCATTTTTGTTTGTGGTGGGGGCGAGAACAGGGTAATTCATTAGTAAGACATTTCATTGGTACCGGGATTCAAGTTCAGCCATGAGTTCAAGTTATGTGTGGGATGTTGAAGAAGGTCCTGTCGGGCCACTGACTTTTGTGTTCTTTTCATTGCTCACCCTCAGGCTAGGGATGGGGAAGCGTCTTCCCTTCTGTTACCGCTGCTTCTGTCCAGCTTGCTCCAGAAGCAGTTCCTGAGTTACTGGGGAAGGCTGGATTCATAGGTTACACACCCTATCCCAAGAGGTTTGCCCAGCTTGGTGACCACGGGTACTGCAGAGCGTGAGCCAGCCACACGCTGAGTGTCAAGGTTTAGGGACGGAAAGGATGCTTGGCAGACCTCACTGCACAAAAACTGAGTCCATCCACCATCCAGGCCAGACTGGGGCCTTACCAGTTTCTCAATTTTCTGCCTTGCCCCAGTAGGGCTTCTGTATTTCATCTACCTTAATGCTCCTGAGGGTGTTCTAAAACCTGGCTCCCTCATGACTGGGAAGTGTGAGGAAGCCTGTGCCCTAAGGCGCAGCCAGGTCCCACCACGTGACTCTGGAGATGGGAAGCCCTGCGTGGAGCTGTGGCACTGTGCCAGTCTGCAGTGTTGGAGGAGACAGGGTCCTGTGCCGCCAGAATGTCGAGTTGGGAGTGATGTGGGACAAGCCTTAGGGGTCCCATGTCACGTGTGCGTTGAGGATCCAGAGGTTGGCCCCTCGGGCTGACTGTGGTAGGCAACACATACCACCCAGTAAGGCTTCTAAGTCTTTCTCCTTAATTGCCTGGGTTCCCTTCATTGCCAGTTCTGAGTGTCCCAGCCTCCCCCAGGTGTCCGTTGGTACCACTGCACCTCCTTGTCTGTCTATCATGGTTAGGTACTTCAGAAGCTCCTCACAGGACACCGCGTGGCCGGCCGACCCACGGCAAAGCTCCTGGTTGCTCTGCTTTGGGTCTGGATGAAGCCCTTTCATGTAAGATCTCGATTGTCGCCCTTCCTGGTGGCCCCAGACGATCCACCGTTGCCACGTCACCCAGATGCTTCAGGAGCCTGGCTCTCCAGGCTCCCCTCACCAGCGGCCAGCAGCCAACTCAGGGACGCAGCAAACACCACTCTGCTCCGCAGTGCTTCAGAGGAAGCAGCAGGCTGCAGCAATGGGGTGGCAGCGGGTTCCAATCTCTTGCTTTCTTTTAGGAGAATCTGCCACAAGATGGGATGCTGACCCCTACACTGGCTTGGCCACATGGTCAAGTTCAGCCTAGGTGGCCCCTGGACTGACCGTAGGCAGAGAAAACACCCCACCCTCCTGCAGCCAGGTGGGGGCCACTTGGCAGCCTTCTGAAACAGTGTGGGTTTTTAAAATGTGTTTATAATGTATCCTAATTTATTTTGTAAGGTCCTGTTCGAAGTGCTGCTGCTACCCTAGTTGCTCTCCCAGTTTTTATCGCCCATTTACTTGTGACAGTTGTACACTAATGTTCTGTTTTATGTCAGAATCGAAAGTATTTAAAGAAATGCTAGTTCTATTTAATGCAGTTGTGGAACCAGCTAGAAACAAAACGTTGACTGTAGAGCAGGCTGGACCCGGGAGGTCAGGTTCATTTTGTTACATATGCAATAAACTCACAACTTTACTTTTTTTTGGCATCTGTTACTTTGATGTGGTAACAAGATTCTGATGTTACTTAGTTTCATCAGCAATGAAGTCCAGCCTCCAAGGAAAAGAGGTAAAGCTAAAATTTTTCTGGGGAAAAAAATGGGAAATACCAGATTCAGTAAATAGATGGTTCAGTCTGTCCCCGCTACCTTGGACTTGAGGCTTCACTGTGCCTTCCCTGGGGCTCTGCCCACCAAAGCAGCTGGCGAATTAATTCCTTGCACACTCTCTCTGCTTTTGGTTATTTTGAGGAAGGCTGCCCGGAATACAAGTTCATGAACATCTGCTGGAATCCACATCAGAGTCTGCTAGAAATCCTGGGTCAGTGTGCCCTGGGTTTATTTTTTGAGGACCCTTCTTACTGCAGATGCTTCTCATAGAACTAAGATAGTCCATCGTGGTAAACTTGTCCCTAGTCAGAAATACCATCTGCTCGCCTCTGAGGTGACGCGACAGCGCCTCACAGTGCTGTGATACCAGGAGGGTTGGGCTCTTCCCAGACTGTGGTTGCACACAACAGATTAACCAGGTGCTTGTGCACCTGGTTGTCAGGTTCCCGGCAGTTCTGTATCTTTGCCAAGCCCTACACGCACACCATTGTCATCAGGGATGCCTCCATGCCGTGCCTGACTCATGGGAGCAGGAGTAAAGGGCCTGAGGTCTTCCGTGAGGGTTCTACCTCGTGACCCAGTCACCTCCTGGGGCTCACCTGTCCACTGCTGTGAAAGTCGGACCTTCAGTACAGGAACTATGAGGGGGCACAAACCCCAGCTTTCAGGCTTCTGCTTCTCCAGAGAATCTCACAGACAGAGTGGTGGGCCTGCGGTTGACAGCTGGAGATGATTGGGTCATTGTGCCTGAAAAACCAAGTAACTGCTGTCGATTGTAGGGGGAGACACTCTCACCCCCAAGCTTTGGGCAAACCTGGCTGCAGACCACATGCCCAGGCTTGTTGCCTCAGGACTTCTTGCGGAGGCAGAGGTAGGGAGGCGTCTTGGGGAAGCTTTATTCTTTTTTTTTAAAAAAAAAATATTTATTTATTTATTTATTTATTTATTTATTTATTTATTTATTTATTTATTTATTATGTATACAATATTCTGTCTGTATGCCTCAAGGCCAGAAGAGGGCGCCAGACCTCTTTACAGATGGTTGTGAGCCACCATGTGGTTGCTGGGAATTGAACTCAGGACCTTTGGAAGAGCAGGCAATGCTCTTAACCACTGAGCCATCTCTCCAGCCCCGGAAGCTTTATTCTTACACTGTCTGTCTGACATCCTCTTTTCACACCAGGCTGAGCCGGCTCTCCAGCCACTGCGGGCCGTAGAGCTCCCCCCGCAGCCCTCTCCGCCCTGGCACCTCCTCTCTGCCATCCCACTTGGTGTTGGCAGGTAGGGTGATAGACCGTGCCCCATCCAAGCACCCACGATGTGGTACCCGTAATGCCCTCCCCACTCCACCCCTCTATTTTACTTCCGGCTGCCTCAGTGGACACTTCTACAGGAGGGACAGGTTGGGTAACCTGACCCCTGTCTGCTACCTCTACCCCCAGTGGCTGTCCTTTTGCCCAGCAGTGAAGACATCCTTACCTGTCTGCCTAGCTTGGTGCTAAGCATCACTCTAGTCATGGGGCCCAGTGTCAGGTGATGCAGCACTGGAGGCTCCAGCATGCCCAGGTCCAGTTCTCTCACGTGGCTGTGGAAGGTGCTGGTGACCTCTGAAGTTTCATTTTAATCATTCGTAGGACATCAGCAAAGTGTCGGTTCTGGAGAGAAGAAATCACAGCAATTAGCTTTGTGCAAAAACAGTAACACACAGGTCATCCAGCATGAGGGAAGCGGAGGCAGGAAGATAAGGAGTTCAAGTTCATCCTTAGCTTCATATGGACTTTCAGGCTAGTCTGAGTGACATGGTACTATCTCAGAAAGAAAGAAAGAAGAAAAGAGGGAAGGGAAGTAGGGAGGAAAGAAAGGAGGAAGGAAAGAGAAAAAGGTTGGGCTGGTAATATGGCTGTGGGTAAAAGCGCTACACAGCCTAATGACCTGAGCTCAGTCTCCAGGTACCTGTGAAAGAAGTTGTCCTCTGACATGCACCATGTACATACATGTGTACACGTACACACACACTACACAATACATTGGTGTTTTTAAAAATTGGCCCTAAAGCATTTACTACAGTGCCTAGTAAATATTCAGTCAGTGTTGGCCTTTTAAAAAAGTGAGCAAGCAGACAGGGCTGAGCAGCAGGTCCTGGCAGTCAGTGATGCTGATCATGTCAAGTTCTGGGTCAGCCATGCTGCAATGAGAGCTGAGTAACACTGGAATTGGCTGAGGCCCAGCCAGACCTGTGCAAGGCCCGGGGACGGCCCAGGCGTCTTTGGAAAAGACAAGGCTGGCCAGGAGAACTTGCCCAGGAGGCAGCAGCTGTGTGAGGAAAGGGAGGAGCTTCAGGTCCAGGTAGGGACTTCTGAAGAGATCGGTATGGTTGGGTAGCATGAATAATAAAATCCCAGAGACAGATAGATACTGGGGTTCAAGCTGAAGATCAGAAAAGCAAAGCAGTGGGGGCTGGAGAGATGGCTCAGAGGTTAAGAGCATTGCCTGCTCTTCCAAAGGTCCTGAGTTCAATTCCCTGCAACTGCATGGTGGCTCACAACCATCTGTAATGGGATCTGGTGCCCTCTTCTGGACTGCAGGCATACACACAGACAGAATATTGTATACATAATAAATAAATAAATATTTTAAAAAAATAAAAAAAAAGAAAAGCAAAGCAGCCAAGCCACTAGAAGAGTTTTATCTCTACCAACACTGAGCCCTAGCCTCTGTCTCCTCCCATTTTATATTCCCCTTTAGTGCTAGGATTAAAGGCATGTGACCCCCTAGTGCTGGATTAAAGATGTGAGCCGCCACTGCCACCTGGATCTGTTTCTGCATTGATTTTGTGTAGTCCAGGTGAATCTCTGAGTTCGAGACCAGCCTGGTCTACAAGAGCTAGTTCTAGGACAGGCTCCAAAGTTACAGAGAAACCCTGTCTCGAAAAAAACCAAAAACAAACAAAACCAGGTGTGTGACATCACTGACTGCCTGGCCTCTTCAGACAAGCTTTAGAGTTGGGTCAAACACTTAGGCTAAAACCAGTCTGAGCACAGTGACTCTTACCTATGATTCCAGACTTGAAGCTTGCACATGGAATTGAAAGTTGGAGGACAGCCAGGGAGGGCTGAACAGGGAAGACCAGGCCATCCTGGGCTACACAGCTACACCCCATGTCAGCAAAGTAAGAAAGCAAATATATAGCAAAGGGTCTGAAGAAAGGTGAGGCCACCAGTATCCTTCAAATATGTTTTTAAAAGTTCCCAAACAGGCTGGAGAGATGGTCAGACGATCAGGGCCCAATCAGGTGGCTCATAATCACCTCTAACTCCATCTTCAGGGGATCTGGTGCCCTCTTCTGGTCTCTGTGGGCACTAGCACACACGGCAGCCAGGTACACAACTGCAAGCCAATCATTTAACCACAGTCAGAAAAACAATGGTAGAAAGTGAAGTTCCCGCAGAAGCGATGTCCCTGTAGAGCACAAGGCACACAAGTGTGAGGACCTGAGTTCGAATCCCTGGGCCTCATGTAAAAGTTGGACACAGCACATGTCTGGTAATCAAGGTGCTCCCGTGGAGAGATGAAAGGAGAGTTAGGAGAATTCTGGGAAATGTGCAGGCCAGCTCACATGGCATCAGCAACAGCAAACAGGTTACTGTTTGGAACAAGGTGGAAGGTGACCACCAATACCTAGAGTACCTGACTGTACAGACACACCATGTCTGCACTCACGCACACATGCGTGGCTCTCTCAGATGGGGAGATGGCTCAGTTGGTAACATGCTTGCTGTACCAGCATAAAGACCTGGCAGAGGGCTGTGTGCCTGCAAAGAAGAAAGGATCCCTGGGGCTCGCGGATCTAGGCAAATCAGTAAGAAACCCTGCCTCAGAGTGTGTTGAGCAATGGAAGATGACACCTGACTTTGAGCTCTGGCCCCGTCATGCACAAGCTGTGTGTGCACACAAGAAAAGGATCTCTGAGCACGAGCAAGGAACTCAGGACCGTGAGGGGTGCACCCACACACGGAGACAATGGGGATGTTCTATCGGGAACTCACCAAGGCCAGCTGGCCTGGGTCTGAAAAAGCATGGGATAAAACCGGACTTGCTGAACATAGCGGACAATGAGGACTGCTGAGAACTCAAGAACAATGGCAATGGGTTTTTGATCCTACTGCACGTACTGGCTTTGGGGAGGCCTGGGCAGTTTGGATGCTCAACTTACTAAACCTGGAGGGAGGTGGGCGGTCCTTGGACTTCCCACAGGGCAGGGAACCCTGATTGCTCTTTGGGCTGATGAGGGAGGGGGACTTGATTGGCGGAGGGGGAAGGAAATGGGAGGCGGTGGCGGGGAGGAGGCAGAAATCTTTAATAAATAAATAACAAAAAAAAGAGAAAAGGATCTCTGCTGGACTGAAGAGATGGCTCAGTGGTTAAGAGCACTGCCTGCTCTTCCAAAGGTCCTGAGTTCAATTCCCAGCAACCACATGATGGCTCACAACCATCTGTAATGAGATCTGGTGCCCTCTTCTGGCCTGCAGACATACAGACAGAATACTGAGAATACTCTATACATAATAAATAAATACTGTATATATAATAAATACATACATGTATACATAATGAATCTTTAAAAAAAGGATCTCTGCTAAATAGTCAACTAGGCACAAATGTCCTTTGAAAAACTCGGAGAGTTCAAAGGTTAGCCATGCCCATGAAGAGCCAGGTGGGCATTTTCAAAGCCTTTGGCAAGGCCTGCTCATTTCCTGGAGACACAGGTACTCACACAGCTGAGGACAAAGTGCACAGACTACAGTGAAAACTCCAAGGATGGTCAACACACATTCTTGACATTACAGAGGCCTGCAAGGGAGAGTCCCCTGACTACCATGTCCTAGAGCAGGAAGAAGGGTGTCTGGCTATTGTGAGGACACAGGGCCATCCTGACAGCCCAGCCCTGCCCCATATTCTAGACAATGAGCTATTGCTCTTGAGGACCCCCTCCTCCAAACACCCTGTACTGGCCGCAGAAACACTTCTACCCAGGAACTGGGTTCTGCCGGCTGTCCACAGCCTGGAGCAGGGCTAACCGCCTGACCCACACATCTGCTTTGTAAGGTCCAGAATCTCGGACAGGCACTGTTCCCTCTGTACTAGAGAACCTGTGGTCATCTCTTCTTTCTGCTGTGTAGTTCAGATGGTGCCATGGTTCAAGTTCAGACCTTGCTAAAGAATGATGAACGTCTGAACAGGAAGTGTGAGCCTCCCAAGCTAAACTCTACCATTCCGTTCTCTTGATTGTAGTGCTAGTTCTAAATTTGGGTTAATCTTTGAAATAGTCTGTACAGGGGCTGGATAGAGACGGCTCAGTGCTTAAGAGCACTTGCTGCTCTTGCAAAGGACATTCAGTTTCTGGCACTCACATTGAATGGTTCCCAACTGCTTGTAACTCCAGTTCCAAGGGTCTAATGCCACCTTCTGGCCTATGCTAGTACTGCATGCACATGACATATACACAGAAACATAAAAGTAAAATAATCCATAGACACAGCAACGATTTCTCTAACGGGGGTGGGTATGCTCATCTAGCTGGGGATGGCCTCAAACTTCTGATCCTCCCGTCCCCACCTCAGTACTGGGATTGCTGGCATGTGTGTGGGTGGTGGGGGTGGGAGACCGGAGATGGAGCCCAGGGCTTAATGCATGCTAGTGAAGACTTCTGGTACATACTCAGTCCTAATAACTGCCTTTTTAAAAATAAAAATTTACTTACTTTGCCTATAAGTTGGATGCTCTCAGAGGTCTTAAGACATTGGGGTTCCTGGAAGTGGAGTTACAATAGTTGTGAGTCACTATGGGGCTGGGAACCAAACCCAGGCCCTCTGCAAGAGCAAGTACTCTTAACCTCTTGGCCATTCCACCAGCCTACTAATTATTTTCTTTTAAATCATCATCATCATCATCATCATCATCATCATCATCATCATCATCATCATCATCATCATTCAGATGGGGAAGGCATATCACAGAGTACACTTGGAGGTCAGGGGACAACTTTTTGCAGTCTGTTCTCTCCTTCCCCTGGGATTCTGGGAATCAAACTCACGTTTCCAGGCTTGTAGAGCAAGCACCTTTGCGCCCTCTGAGCCCTCTTACCAGCCCCCTAATAATTCCTTATATTTGACAGTTACCTGGCTCTTGTCCTCTCTGGGTCTGACTGGTGTTGTTGATAGTACCGTAGCTTTCAAAATATACAGTAAGTTTAAAAATGGGCAACCATTTCCATCTCTCCGATTTCTGGTAAGAACAGCATTCTGTTTCGCTACATAATGAGTTATTTCTCTCAGCCTGGAAACAGCCATATCCTGCTTCTCCTTTTAGAGATTTCAATTATTTTCCTCACTTAGTATAATGTTGGCAGCTAAGTTGTTATCTAGAGGCTCAAATGGAAACTTAGCAACAATTATAATTCTTTGGGGGCTGGTAAGAGGGCTCAATACAAATACACTTTATTTAAAAGGGAATTTTATGAGGTAATCCCCCCGCCTTTTTCTGCCTACAAGGATGGGAGACCATAGCTGCTAGTCCTGAACCCTGCAGGTTCTTCAGAGTGTGTCTCTGTAAGCCTAAGGCTGGACTCAGCCTACCGTTTAAGATTTATTTATTTTTATGTGCATTGGTGTTTTGCCTGCATGCAAGTCTGTATGAGGGTGTCAGGTCCCCTGGAACTGGAATTACAGACAATTCCAAACTGCCATGTGGGTGCTGGGAATTGAACCTGTGTCCTTGGGAAGAGCAGCCAGTGCTCTTAACCACTGAGCCATCTTTGCAGCCCCTGACTCAGTCTACTTTTATGGCAAATATACTGACTAAATAAACTATAGTTTGCTGTTTAAAAATGTTCACTTTGGGGCTGGAGAGATGCTCAGTGTTTTAGAGCACTTGCTGCTCTTACGGAGTAGGGTTCAGTTCCCAGCACCCACATGGTGGTCCGCAACCATATTTAACCCCAGTTCTAGGAGATCCAATTACCTTCCAGGCACCAGGCACACATGTGAACACGCGTACATGCAGGCAAAACACTCACATATATAAAATGAATACAACTTTCTAAAATTCAAACTTTTACAAATTATAACTTCATGAAAATGAACAGTATGTCTAGGCTGAGGAGACGGTAAAGCAGTTGTCTCCTGTGGGTGAGGGCCCGAATTCAATCCCTGTGCCTACATAAAAACACAGGGCATCCCAACACTTGGATGCCAGGGATGCCAGGACAGGCAAATCTCTGGGACTAACTGGTCAGGCAGCCTAGACTACTTGGTGAGCCCCACACCAAGAGTCCATGTTTTGAAAGTAGGTGGTGTTCCTGAGAAGTACAACTGAGGATGATACCTAGCAGTCTCCTGGCCTACATGTGCCCATGTCTACATCCCTGCTGCACAAACACACATAACTAAAATGTCTAGAGAATGACATCAGCAATCTGATGGACTACAACATTTTAGACTCTCAAATGCTTCCAGACAACACAGATGACCAACTAGAGCAGACTAAAGCATCTCCCCTGATACTCCAGAAACCAGCAGAAGACATACAGCAATCAAACACCCACCCTGTGAGCCTAAGCTCATAGTAGCAGGGAGGGGCCAACAGGATGGCTCAGCAGGTAAAGGCACTTGCCACTAAGGATCATGGGTAGAGTTAGATCCTTGGGACCTACTTGGCAGAGAAAACTCTACTTTGGTCTTTTGGGTGTCCCCCTCTGGGATGAGCAGGGTGTGTTTGTGGGTTTATGTGCTGCATCTCCCCAGGGAAAGTTTTGTCACACAACAGTTATGTATGTTTGTATCTATGTCTATCAAAAGGTATGAGACAGGTTCTTGCTACGAAGGGTTGGCTGTGAAGTTATGGTCCTGCTTCTGCCTCTCAGATGCTGTGATAACTGATGGGCACCACAGGCAAAGAGAAAGCTTTGGAAGCAGAACAAAAGCAAGCCGCCAGGTCCAAGGGAAGCTTGGTGAGATATGAGCAATTTCCCAATAAGCAGTGGGAAGATGGATTAAAAGTGCTGACAACTGCTGAGAACTCTGTATTTGACAAAATGAAGGGAAAATTAGGACATTCCAAGATTAAACACAATGATGAAGAGTTCATGGCTATGGTCACTACCTTACAAGGAGTGGGGCCTTCAGCTTGAGACAGGACACTAGCAGTGGGAAGCCGTGTAAAAATGCATCTCTCCACTGAAGGCGAGTATGTGCTCAAACAAAATCCTGCAGAATTATACAAATGCTGTAGTAATGAGCCACATTTTTCTACACGACTTGAAAGATAACTGCGTGAGAAACAGCAAGTCTATCCTACGTGAGCAAACAGCACACAAAGATGTGTGTAGGGGTTTGTCAGGCAGTGGTGGCGCACACCTTTAGTCCCGGCACTCAGAAGGCAGGGGCAGGCGGATCTCTGGGAGTTGGGGGCCAGCCTGGTCTACAAAGTGAGTTCCAAGATAGTCAGTGCTACACAGAGAAAGTCTGTCTTGAAAAATCAAACAAACAAACATTTATGCATCTGCATGGTATGGAGAGGGACTCCATCCTCTGAGTTGGAGTCACAGGTGACTGGGAGCTGCCTGGTGTGGGTGCCAGGAATGGAACTCTGGTCTTTACCAGAGCAGCAAGTGCTCCTCCTCATCTCTCTGCCCTCAAAGCAACCGGTTACTCTTGATGTTTACACAATGAGACGGTACAGAGGTTTTTAAAGTGTAAAGTTCTCATGAGAGGAAACTGGCAGAGTTCAAATCAGATCGTCCTAGTTTTAGGACATTAAGAGAATATATTGACTGGAGAGACGGCTCAGTGGCTAAGAGCATTGGCTGCTCTTAGAGGACCCACATGCCAGTTCAAAACCATCTGTAACTCCGGTTCCAGGGATGACACCACCTTGTGGCCTCTAAGGGCACTGCATGTATGTGGTGCACAGACATACATGCAAGCAAAACACCCATACACATACATTTTTTAAAAAATAAAAAAAAGAGAATGTATTTTTACAAAGTATTTATAAAATTTGTCAATAGAAATGAGGTATTCAAAAAATGTGTCACTACAAAAAAAAATCACCGACACACACAGAAAGGCAGCAATAAAGGAGACAAGCTACGAAGAAGCAGAGACAACAGAAGGTGCCAAACCACAAGCATAAGCCTTTCTGTTGGTAATTCCTTTAAATGTAAATGGGTTAAACCCCTCAGTCAAAAGATGCAGGCTTCTGAAATGTCACAGGATCAGAACAAGTCTTAATTCTTATAAGGCTGAAGGCATGGGCTGGCGAGGTGGGTGAGCACTTCCCGCCAAGTCTGACAACTTGAATTCTATTCCCAGGTCGCACATGGTAGGAGGAACCACCCCCTGAAGGCTGTCTTCCGACCTCCCCATGTGCTGCACTCCACCCCCCAAAGTCCTAGCATGTTTCCCAATCATGTATGGGAAGATTTAGAAACCAGTCATAGAAAAAAAGTGAAAAACTCCCAAGGGTGAAAATTATACCCTAATGACTAATGATTTCAATGTGAGAAAGTCAGAACATGTTTAAGTGAGCAGAAGTACAACAGACCCGGTTTACATGCACAGAAACACCATCAGCTGCCTGCCGGTTGCCTGACTCTGTAAAAAAAAAAAAAAAAAAAAAAAGTTAGTCATCAGGAAATGGTGTCAGGAAAACGACACACACATGCAAAAGAATTAAGCTTCACACCTACCTTAGACCAGATACATGTGTTAACTCAAAATGGGCCCCAAATATAAAACACATCAAAGTTAAGTACTTACTCTCAGAATGTGGAAGCTGAGGCAGAAGAATTTCTTCAAGTTTAAGGTCAGCTTGAGTGGCCACAAAGTCAGTTCCAGACCAGCCTGACTAGAACAAAACCCTGTCTTAATACATTAATCAGCAGAGGGCTTGGGCAGAACTGGAGCAGAGCGTTTTCCCAGTATACAGAGCTCCCTGGGTCTGTCCAATTCCCAGAGCATCACAGACAGGCGTAGAGATGCGTGCACTCAGACAGTGATGCTCACACTTGGTCCCAGCACTGGGGAGGAGGAGGCAGATGATCAGAATTCAAGATTATCCTTAGCTACATAGCAAAATTGAGACTAGCATGGGCTATACCGTCTTTAAAAAGAGAAAAACTCGTATATACATACACACACACACACACACACACACTTTAACACTGATGCCGGGTATTCACTGGGCAAGACTCCTTCCTATTCTGGCCATCACTGTACGGTTGGTTGTTACTGGCGGGGGGTGGGGGGGGAGAGGCAATTCCAGAGTGATGGCATGGTTGAGCCTGGCAGGGAGCCATAGGCCTCTTCCTCAGCAGTAGCAGACTCTAGCTTTGGCAGGGTGAAAATCAATGGTTGCTTTACGACTCAAGCCTGGGGCAGCATGCTGACTTTGATGTCCCCATCTGTCATCAACTCCTGCTAGTCCAGCATCTGAGGCACTTTCTCACCAAGGGAGCAAGTCTCTGGAAACTGAGCATAGCTAACCATGAAGAACCATCAGGAATGTCCGACAGATGGATATCATGCCGCCCCTCAGCCTCAGTCTGTAATTCAGGGTGCAGCTTGGGATGGAGTTCAACACTTCCCACTTGCTCCAGGATTGGCTCTGGGACCTTAGAAGGGCTCCTCTCTCTCTGTAAGCAGGCCATGTGTAGAGCCA
Organism: Microtus ochrogaster; assembly: GCF_000317375.1. NCBI lineage: Eukaryota > Metazoa > Chordata > Mammalia > Rodentia > Cricetidae > Microtus > Microtus ochrogaster. The sequence continues at coordinate 4,646,747 of NW_004949125.1, read as the reverse complement.
TCCCTCTCTTTGACCAAGGGTCAACATAGCCCAAGGGCTAGGGATCGATACAAAGACTCCAGTAAGGCTACTGGGGCCAACCAGCCAGGAAGGAGTTTGTAGCCAGGTCCCATTCCAGCTGTGTGCTGGGGTGCACAGCTACCTTCCTCTTAAGAGCGAGCCAGGAGGCTGTGTTCCTCAGACTTGACTTTTCAGACTAGGGTAAGCTTAGCTTCAAGAGATGGTCTCTGCCGGCTGGGAACACAGGGAAGGTAGATTGAGAGTCCAAGGTCAGCAGGGGGTTGTGCTGATCCATCTCCATGTGTCATAAGCAGCTGTGCAGTCCTAGTAGGAAGCTGGCACCTGCCAACAGCAAACTCCTTGAGACTCAGAGTCTGTGTTTATGCAGGAGTCACACATCCTATGTCACGGACTATTTCACGTCCATTGAGGATTGTCTCATGTCCACGTTGGTTCATACCGCTTTCCCAGAATGGAGGAACTGGTCAGGGTCGAGACTGGATAGATGCTAAAGGTCAGCTGAGTATCCAACAAGATCCATACAGATGGTTACAGACAGCAGGATGAAGATGGACAGCCCTGGAATTTCTGTCATCTGGTTTGCTTTGACCCTTGGAGCCAAGACCTCCTCCACCTGTGACCATGGGCCACTGTGTCTGCACAACCAGCACGCACCGTCATCTAGAAGCCATATGCCACTCTGTCCAGACGACACACAGAAACATGCTAACACAAAAATAGGGGACAACAAATACTTTTATAAAATATTTATTCTAAAAAAAAAAATCACACTGTACAAATTTAGCTAGAACCTTCTCAATGCTCAGATTTATAAAAATGTCAACGTAACAGAGACCAAAAGGGACAAACTCTCACCGCTTTCGTTTCAAGTTAGGAAGGAAAAACAAAATGATTTGTCTTTTTTTTTCCTGGTACAATGATAGCAAATTTTTAAAGGAGATTCAACAAGCCAGCAGCAGAAACCGCAAGGTTGGCCTGCTGGCTCCACAGTTCCGTTTCCGCCCACTGAATTGGAATCCATGAGGCCAAGCGCAGCTTTCCCCGCAGGGCAGGCGATGCAGGCGCACTGAGCCACATCAGAGACTTGGGGAGACTCCCCAAAGCCAGTGACAGACAGAGTGACAATCTGTGATAGAGGAGAAAGCCTGCCTGTCTGCCTGCTCCTGATTCCTGCTTCTCTAACCCCGTGGATTTCCTGGACCCTGTTGAAGGTCTGCACAGCACGCAGCTGCTCAGAAGTGTAGTTTCTGGATGGTAAGGGGATACAGGGACCTTCTCAACTTGCCTGTCACTCCAGGCAAGAGTACCACGGGAGGAAATCCCAATCTGGGAATCCTTAATTAAAAAGCATCTCAGAAGCTGCTTTGTTGGGCTCTGCCATCTCTAATGGCTTGACCATCTTGTGTGCAGGGGGCTCTCTCCAGGACAAACCTCACGCTCTTCCACACACACCACACAAACTACTGGGAAAGGAACTAAAGGAAGGGGTAACAAGGCAGAGTGAGGTCTCAACAGCCATAGGCTCAGAGGCTGAGAGGCACATTTCACATTCTGGGGAGGTGAGAGCTGAGGTCACAGCCACGGGTGCCAGGCAGGGTCCATGCGACATAGGTTGTCCAGGCTATTGGCGGCGGCCACCAGGGTGTTCACCTTGCTCTCCCCGCCATCAAACTGGGCCAAGTTGTGCAGGCGGGTCATGATGGCAGTGACAGCTTTCTGAACCAAGGAGACCAGCTGCTGGCTGTCCATGTTCTCAGGCTGCCCGGCGGCCGACAATGGAGAGGAAGTGTCCTCTTGGGTCTTTTTGTGCCAAGCAATGATCTCATCCCGAAGCACAGTTTTCAGAATGCCATCCACCTGTGCAAAGGAGAGGGGAAACGGCTTGTGTCCCACCGGGGGTGACTGGTGTGGGCCCATCTAACAAGAGTGGCCAGGGCTAGACTGCCACCCAGGGACTAAACAAAGCACTTCTTCTCTGACAATGCTGGGTATCTGCTGGGAATACACTGGAATGTACCAGTGTCCCAGGCACATGGGGGACACCCAGAAGTGCAGGCTTGGATGTTGTGTCCTGCCACCATGCTCAGAGCAGATAGCCCTTGCTTACCAGGGTGCTGAGGGCATCTTGGTGAGGCACGCAAGTGCAGGATAAATAAAGTCAGTCCTGACTTGAGCCACACACCCACTTCTCTGCACAAGGTCACTGAGTCACTGACCTACAGCTCCCCAGCAACCCTTTGCAACTCCCATTTTGTGATAAACACATCCTGAAACATATTTTGGGAGTTAGAGACACTAGGCTGATCTTGCCTGGACTGGTTTTAGGAGCATATATGATAAGACAAACTATCCTTAGAATTAACTCCTAGGGGAAAAAATGCCCTATTTACCATCTTTTATCTATGAATAACTGGGCATTCGTGAGCCGTCAGCTGAGGCTTACATAACCCAGGCCTGTCAATCAAACCAAAAACCCCACCTTTACTTTACATCCCTAGGAACCAGCTCTTCCTCCTCTGCTCCCAGCATCTGCTCCACACTCTTTGAATACTGTCCACACTTCATCTTTGAAACCCCCTTGCTATTTGCCTGCTTGTTAGTTACATATTTTTAAACATTTTAAATTTTATTTTATGCTTTTGAATGTTTTTACCTGCAGTGTTGAAGTGAGATGCCTCCAGTGCCCACATTAAGTCAGCAGAGTTACAGATGGTTGTGAGCTACCATGTGGGTGCTCTAAGAAGTGACTAGTGCTCTGTTCAACTGAGCCAACGTTCCAGCCCCCATCACTGGTTTTTTTAGACAAGAGCCTCAAACCACCTCGTCTACAGTAGCAACCACTGGCCCTACCAGTACACCTTGCATATCCTAAGTGTCTGTGTCTGCTTGGGCCTCACTTCAGCCCTGGAGAAGGGAGGCAGCATGCCAGAAAATACTTCAGCCTTTCATGCCAGGAAGCGTGTAAGATGGAAGCCAGAGCCACAAGTTGCTATAGAGAACTCATTAGTTAGTGTCTACGGCCATACCACCCTGAACGCGCCCGATCTCGTCTGATCTCGGAAGCTAAGCAGGGTCGGGCCTGGGTAGTACTTGGGAGAACCAATAAGTAGGGGTTCAACTGAGGACTCTAGATTCCTTTTGGCAAAGTGGCCCCCCTTTCATTCTGCACATCTTAAGACAACGAACATTCCAATCTGTCTCCAAATACTCCATTTCTAACATCTCCCTCCATGTTCACAGCCGAGAGCGCCACTGAGAGCCCGGGGGGAACTAAGAATCAGTTCACGCTTCTCACAGAAAGAGGCTGAGACCCACCTTGAAGTTGGGCTGGGCAAAGCACCGTGCAACAGCAATCATGGAGGCAGTCAGCGGGCCGGAGACACCAATGGTGGTCAGGAACTCAGAAATGTTGGGCGTGAGGCGGAAAGGGACTGGACGGTTGGCATCTAAGTCCCCAGTTGCATCATTTATGTCAAATCGGAAGTAAGCAACATTCAGCTTGCCCGTGTCCTACGTTTCAGAGGGAGACATTTTTAAGTTCCACACTGGCAGGGCAGAGGAGTCAAGGCAGGGTCTGGCTGTTTGACAGCAAATTACCTGAGCAATCTGTAACATCTCAGGGTTGAGTCTATTGAGATGCAGGACAAACTCTGCGAAGCCGATGAGTGCCAGCTGGATGGTGAACATCTTCCGGAAGGTCCAGTAGTCTGTAGCGTTGGGGAAGGTGTGCAGGGCCCACTCCTTCAGCATGCTGCGGGGGACCATGTTGCTCTGGACCTCTTTGAGAATGTCTCGGAGGACCTGGAACACATTACTCTATGAGTCTTTGTCCGGATTTTGAGCAGATAGAAAGCTCTTGCATGGCGACTCCTGGCTTACTTAACATCTGACTGAACACTGCAGACCTTGGTTTCCCGCTAAACTGACGTACCCACCGCCAGTGCGGCTGTGTGGAGCATGCCTCTCAGGGTCAACACACAGAGACACTTTCACCTTCGCTGCCTCAGAATGCAACAGCCAGCTAACAAAGGGACAAAGGATAGCTGGACACCAGTACCTTCTTTAAACCATGCACAGAAGTGTCATAAACCAAAGAGCTAATCAAAAAGAGCAGACATTTGCATGAACTCAGTTCTGTGATACAAGACTCCAAATCTTAGGAACTGAAGAGACAGCTTTAGTCCAACTGGGAAGTCAAAACCAATTTACCCACATCTCTAGAAGCCGAAAGCTCCTGACAATGGTCAGATGAGCTCTCATCTGGGAGCAACAGGTGGAGTCTTGCAAGAACAGCGAACCTGTTGGCAATTCATGCGTCTTCCTGCCAGTCTCCCCCCACCTCCACAGTGGCCAGGGCTGCTAAACCCTCACCCCAAGAGCTGCCCCCCACCTGACCTATCTGATCGACAAGGTCTGACCCTGTCTCCATTAAGTTCACTTGGCAATACAGTGTTTACTAAAGGAACTGAGGTAACTATTTAACACTGCAGGTATCAGAGAGCACACCATCAGCTGGAGCCTGCAAGAGCCTGGCCAAAGACAAGAGCTGGTGCAGGAGAAGGGGGGGGGAGGGGCAGCAGCTTTGACACAACCAGAACATTCCAGGAACTTAGAAGGTCAAGTGTGACCCTAAGGCTCTGTCCCAGTACAAGTGAGAGCAAAGACAAAGCTACAAACTGTCGAGTCATGCTGATGGCATGGTCCAGACAGACGCCATCAAAACAGACACGATTGGTTCACTCAGAACATCGGTCAAATCAAGAGCTGGTGCTAGTTTAGTGGTAGCGTGCTTGCCTAGCATATGTGAGGCCCTCGCTTAGACCCCAGTACTGCCAAACACACACACATGCACACAAATGCGCTCATCGAGCCAGCTACTGACTTCCAAATTGAGCTGATTTCAAAGGCTACCTGCAACAGAGGAACAGACCAAGTCTAGGAAAGTCACTGGGTCATATGTGAATGTCTAGAATTTAATATAAAATACAAATCAGGGGCTGGAGAGACGGCTTAGTAGCAGGTTGTTATTGCAGGGGACCTGGATTGGGTTCCCAGCACCCACGTGGCTGCTTGCAACTCTAGCTCCAGGGGACCCACCACCCTCTCTGACTTTCAAGGGCACCAGACATGCAGACGGTACACAGATACGCATTCAGGCAAAAACACCCATATACATTAAAAACGGGTACTTAAAGCAGAGAAACTGCTCAACTTAAAAACAGGTAGGGACTTGAACAGGTATCATGCAAAGACAAAAGATAAGAAGCCAGCAACACAAAGAGACTCTTGTCATCACTGGGGAGAAATTACTAGTATTTCATGACCTACCAGGTGACTACAAGGGGTGGAAGGCAGTGGCTATGACACAGAGGAATCTATGACACAGGCACTCTAGAATGTAGTTCACTCAAATGTTAAAAACGTTCACTGTGTGACCCAACAATTCTACATCTGGGTGTAGAGATAAATATATTCTCAAAAGAAATGAATACATATTCACACAGGCAAGCGTGACAACGTCCATAGCAGCTCTCATTATATAGCCAAAAATAAATAAATCATTCAGAAGCCACAACTGATAAACGGACAAACTGAAAGCACTATGCTCACACACTAGAAGAGAATGTGGCACCGGAAAAGGAACAGAGCACTGACACAGGCTAGCAGAGTGGGAAGTCAGATATGAAAGTCCAATTCTATTCATGTCATGCCAACATCAGGCAACTCTAGAGACAGAAAGCGCCATGGACCACCTGGGGCTGGACTTGGAGAAAGATGGTGCATGGTGATCAATGGCCATACAGCCGAGGAACAGCTACAGACACTCCAGCACGTGAATCTCATCTCAGTGTCCTGAGAGCTGGACCAACACCACTCCTTGGGCTACTAGTGAAGCACAAAAGCTGTAGCTAGTGGCTTCCTCTGATGGCCTTGCTCATGACCTTTGCCCAAGGGGGCTCAGAATGACCAGGCCATGACCTGTGCTATAAAACACCCAATTCTCTCTCAACTGACAAGGCCTCAGTTCTGTCTACAGGGACTCACTCCCTCTGCCTGAAGGGGCAGGGAGCTGCCTCAGACCATGCCAGCCAGGACCACCGCAGACTCTCCCTGGTCAGGAGGTGGGAAGGACACCTTATGGGCTCTAGCCTAAATAAAACCCAATGTTGCAGGACCCAGAGAAACTACAATGAGCCCTGGGCAACTCAGGGCAGGTCATGGCTTCCACCCCATGGCCTCTCCTGGTAAAGCACAGAAGGACCCCGTGGCACCTGGGGAGGGGCCAAAACAGCTGCCTCTTGCCGCTCCACACAACCCTGGACAAAATCTTCCCAGCCAAGGGCAGGAATCTGCAAATAAGGAGAGGGCCCTCCGTCACCCTGGGAGCACAGGCTGTCTGGGATCCTATGGCCCACTCGTGCTCCTGCCCCAGGCAACCCACACAGCTGGGTCCCAAAGGTTTTGGTCAGTCACACTCAGCATTTTAGAAACCCCACAGGGTCTAGACAGGCGTCACCCAATGTCACTGGCTGCAAAGTGAGCATGTCACCCACTGGTGTTTAAAGTCTAATTTCTGAGTTTTTCTCTAAGTGCAGGGCAGGGACAATGAACTCTCCCAGGTCAAGAGCCTCACCACAAACCCCCTGCAGCAGATAGTCACCAGCCATCTGACCTCTCCCATCTCATCAGGAGTGAGGAGTCCCTGGTGGGACAGCCCACTGTAACCAAACAGCATGGACAGAAGCCCCGGGCAGTAGCTGGCCTCCTGCCTGGTACCTGGTGACTGGCCTGCGTTCCCCGTGCCTGCACTGTGGCCAGCCTGTCATAGTAACGGGAGATGGGGTTGTCGTGCTCGATGCCTTTCTTGGCACAGCGCTGCTTGTAGATTTCCACGAGGGAAAGTGAGGAGGGGTTGTCTTCCACGAGGCGCATCTGTGGGGACACAGCCACAACCCGAGGAACTGGGGAAAAAGGAGGCAGGGTGAGCAAGAGTGACCAGGTCAGCACTCAGCCCAGAGCACAGACAAAGCTGCAGAGCCCAGGTCACAGACCTCAGTTACTCAGCAGATGCCGTAGACACCAGCGGTAGGGTTAAGTCCTTGACAGGTGCCCCGAACACCTTTAGCGGGGACTCTCCCCATGCTTACTCCTTAGAGGCCTTCTCTAGCTGGCCTACCCTGGCTCTAATGCACCTGTTACATCTGTCTACCTGCAACAGGAAGGGCTGGCCTCCACCTCTACACAGAAAGGCAGCTGACATTTCTGTCACCTGAGGTTCAGTGACAGACTCTACTCATAACAGAAACCCTACAGTCTGTTCCCGGTGACGACTGCAGAGTTGAGCAGTGTGTACTCTGGGATGGCATCTGCCATGGCCAAACTCCTGAGCTCCGGTTGGGAGCAACCAGCAGGTAGGTACACCGCCTGCTGCCATGGCGCCACAGCTGCCTCCCTGAGATGCCAGCTGGCAGTCACTGACTTCTGGGCAGTTTAGTAATAAAACAAAAGAATAATTAAGATACTACTTTAAGGAGTAAAGTCAGCTGAGACTGACTGCCTTCCTCAGGCTGCACAACCTGGTGCGCCCTGTCTGCTGCTGAGCCCCAAGCATGGGGTAGTACTGTGGGCTGCACCACAGATGCTTGCGCTTTCTAATTTGAGGAGACCACGGCTGGCTTCCATCCAGGAGAAGTTCCCATAATGATTCCAAGACACCAAGTTGGACTTGACACTGCCTACTAACCCCGGAAGGGAAGTAGCACGAAACACATACATGCTTTAGCACACACAGTTTTCTGATATGACAAATTTCTTCAGATTTCTTTTTGAATTCAAAAGACCTATTTTAGCTGGTGGAGGCAAGAAGCAGGTAGCTCTTTAAGTTTGAGGCCAGCCTGGTCTACAATAGTGATACATAGTGAGCCCCTATCTCAAAAAAACCAAAAAATATGTAACAAAGCAACGCCTCCCCAAACCTATGGATTTTTATCTATTTATTCACTTTTTTATTTTAAAAAAAGATTTGTGTGTGTGTGCGCGCACGCATGTGCGCACTGCCTGAATGTATGTATGTACACCATGAGAACACCTGGTGACCTGAATGTATGTATCTACACCGTGAGAACACCTGGTGAGCTGAATGTATGTATCTACACCGTGAGAACACCTGGTGACCAGAACGTATGTATGTATGTATGTATGTATGTATGTACACCGTGAGAACACCTGGTGACCAGAACATATGTATGCATGTATGTACACCGTGAGAACACCTGGTGACCTGAATGTA
>NW_004949125.1:4615662-4638057 GCF_000317375.1 Microtus ochrogaster | reverse complement strand
TATGTATGCATGTATGTACACCGTGAGAACACCTGGTGACCTGAGTGACCAGAGAAGAGTTACAGATGGCTGTGGGCTGTCATGTGGATGCTGGGAAACAAACCCAGACCTCTGCAGGAACAGGCAGCTGAGTGTGAGCCATCCTCTAACTCCTTATCTGTATTTGTTACAGGATATGTACACTGTGTCTGTGTGGCTATGTGCACGGAGTGCAGCTGCTCACAGCCGACAGAAGGCAGAGCTGCAGCCTCAGAAACTGGAGTGAGAGCAGCATGCGGTCTCACGCATGGCCCCGAATCCACAGATTTTAGGATATTAAAAGTTAAAGGTCAAGTGTCTCTGATCAAAATGAGCTAGGCTAAGCTGGTCGGGGAGGCACATATCTTTAACAGCATGTGTGGGAGGCAGAGGCAGGCAGATCGCTGAGTTCCAGGTCAGAGAGACTGCCTCAAGAAAATAAACAAATAAAATAATATAAAAAAACACCAGAAGGGGTAGGGAGTAGAGCTGGTTACACCTTTGTCCATAAAGGATTAGAGCTTAGGCCCTTGCAGGAGGGTTCCCAATTTCAGAGACTACACACCAGGAAACCTAGGGTAGAGAATGTATTGGGAACAACCTGGTAACATGGCCTGCTGCTCTTGGTGTAGCCCCAAGAAAAAGCAACCCCACACAGAACTACAGCTCCCAAACAAGACTGTGCCGAGCTGGACACAGGAGGGCGAGCCCCAGTGTGAGCTCTGACCCACAGTGAGAGATCAGTTGAGGCAGGGCATGCCTGCGGCTGCTCCTTGCAGCTTCCCCGGCACACAGATGTGGCTCTCATACCTGTGAAGAACAAGTGCCTCTTAGTGGTCTCCTTTCTCTTCTCCAGGCAAGGGTTCAGCAGGCGGAGCAGCTGCAGCACACGCTCCTCCCGCCGTGACTCGGTGAGGCAGGCATCATTCATGACCAGGTACGGGTAGATCTTGCCGTTGTGTCCCCGGATGTAGAGCCTGCGGGCTGCTGTGTTGTGCTTCTGGACAATCTCCACTCGGGGCATGAAGCTGCAGGAGCAGAGGGAGAGCATGAACAGACCCTTCCTTGGGGAAACAGTGTTACGGACGGTCACAGACAAACAGGGCGGCTGGTATGGAGGACTGACGGAGTGAAGACAGGGAGGAGGGGGACTCAGAGGAAAGGGGAACAGGTGTGGGTGTGTGCAAGGACAGAGCCAATTCAGAAATAAGAAACAAGTTGCACGCCAGTTACTGGAGGCAGCCTCTCCAAAGTGCTGCTCATCCTCAAGTGGAATTCAGCACACTCCAGTCAGTTCTACAACTGCCAAACATGCTTTTACTTTTATTTGCTTATTTTGGCTTTTTTGTTTTGTTGAGACAGAGCTCCTCTATCCAGCTCTGGCTGCCCTGCAACTTGCTTTGTAGACCAGGCTGGTCTCCTACTCACAGAGAACCTCCTGCCTCTGCCTCCCGAGTGCTGGAATTAAAGGTGTGCGCCACCACCGTCAGCTTCTAATTACATTTTTAGTTTCATTTTGCATACATGATGTACTTGTGGCGGTCAGAGTGGCTTCTCTCCTTCTACTGGCCACCTAGTGGGTTCTAGCTGGATCATGAGGTGTGGGGGTCAGAGTGGGTTCTCTTCTTCCACTGGCCACCTAGTGGGTTCTAGGTATTGAAGCTGGATCATGAGGCGTGGGGGTAGGCCTCTTTACTCACTGAGCCATTCATTGGCCCCTTTTCTGTTGTTCTGAATAGGGTCTTACCTGACCTGCCTGGCCTAGTACTTGCCGTGGAACCCAGAGTGGCTCTAACTCAGAACCATCTTCCTGCCTTAGCACCCTGACTAGAACTTAGAAATGTGCACCACAACACCTGGGCACAGATATGTTTTTATATTGCATGTTAAGAGTTAATAAACAAACAGAATAACAATCTTATTTTCTATTTGGTAACTATGGTATCATACTGGATTACTGTATAGGGAAAGTGGGAGGGTAGTCAGGGAGGCTTGTCTTTACAATATACAGTTGAGGGGACTAGAGAGATGGTTCTGTGGGTAACAGCACTGGCTGCTCTTTCAGAAGACTGAGGTTCACTTCCCAGCACCCATTTGGTGGCTCACAATAGTCTGTAACTTCAATTCCAGGGGACCTCCCCGCCATACATTCATGCAAGCAAAACACAAATGGACACAAAAAATACCACTCGTAAAACAACATACAGTTGCCGGGTGATGGTGGCGCACGCCTTTAATCCCAGCACTCGGGAGGCAGAGACAGGCGGATCTCTGTGAGTTCGAGACCAGCCTGGTCTACAGAGCTAGTTCCAGGACAGGCTCCAAAGCCACAGAGAAACCCTGTCTCGAAAAACCAAAAAAAAAAAACAAAAAACAAAAAACCAACAACATACAGTTGATAAGATATGTCAAGACCTCAATTGTCTAAGCACCAGTAAATTAAAATTAAAAAAAAAAACCAAAAGGAGTAAACACCTGGCACAGTTCAGTTTGCCAAGTTCGATGGTGACTTAGAAAAGGTCTTTGGAGATAAACCTGGCCTTCTCTGAGGGCACTAACCCTGCAGTCAGCTCAGGTCCTGGAAGACACCAACAACAGAACTGTACACCCCACACCAAGGAACCAGCATGGTAGGACCCCAAAGCCCGTCTACACACCAGGCCCTGAGCTCACCGAGCGATCTTGATGTAGTAATGCGTTGGCTTAGGCATCAAAAACTCCCCAGGAATCTCCACTTCGGCTGTCTGAGCTGAGAAATTGCTCAAGAACCGACACTTTTCTTCTATGAGGAAGAATTTGGGAAGCTGCTTGGTTTTAGCTTCAAGGATTTTGATCCACTTTTTCAATTTTGAAATGAGATTATGAAGCTTCATGGATCCTGGGACACTAAAGTCAAAATCTGCAGAATAAAATAAACAGGATGAAAACCAGCTTCAAGGGCTGGGTTCAATATAGCGGGGCTGGTGAACGCCTGCACAGCAAGCAGGAGTCCTGTGATCCACCCAGAACAGGGCTGCTGCGAGGGTGCAGGGAGGCCAGGTGCAGGCCTTTGGCTGTCCCACCTACAGCCCTGTGTGAGCTTCATAGGAGCAATCTGTTTCAGGTTAGTTGATGTATTTCCTTCCTCCCTTCCCTCCACATCTATCTGGTGTTTCCATGACGACTAAGATCAGCCCACACTCCAGCACCAAGCTGCACTTTCTGTTCTGTCACTGAAGTCCAAGTCCTCACAGGGGCTGGTGCTGCAGCTCAGTGGAAGACGGAGCCACAAGCATGGGTTCTCTGAGACTCACCCCAGCTGAGGTGTCTACCAGTAACTCCCTTCCATGGCTGAGTCGGGATGAACGACACAGCTATTCTATGCTCTACCTCCTGGAGCAGGCCTGGATAGTTTCTGGCTTGAATATTAGCAGGGAATAAATATTCATGCACACCTTACTACATGAAAAACCAGAGTGCCCTCCCTTCTCTTTTGGGCTACTGGTGGAGACAAGCTCATTACATACACACAGAATCTGGAGAAGGTCAGACTGTTCTCATTTACCTTTGGCTGCATCTGAGGAAACCTTGTGATTTTAACTTTTAACTTTTTGGTTTTGTAGCTTTCACACTGAAAACCGAGTGCTTCAACTCTTACCTGAATCTGTTTCAAACTACACTGAATGGAAGGATCTGATGCATCAGATTAAGACAGTGAACACCGGCCTCCAGTTAAAAGCAGGCGGTCCTTGGTATGTCAGTAAAGTGTGATGGTAAAACGTTCATCTCGTGTGCTTCCCTCTAACAGGGTGACGGCACTGCTGACTTCAGAGGCCAGAATCAGAGCTAACAGTAGCGAGTTCCCTGGTGAAAAGGAGGGCAAAGCCCAATAATTCTTTCATCATCTCTGTGGGTATATAATGTCTTTATGTGTGAATACAGGTACAGAGTGCAGGGTTACAGGCATGCACATGCCTGGATGTTCCTCAGCAAAGGTCCACCATGTGGAAGACTCAGCATGAGGCAGACTGTGTTACCCTCTAACACTTACAAGTTCACCAACTTATAAGGCCCAAGTGTTTCCACCAATAGGAGCCCAAGCCTTCCCAGACTGACCCGTGAGATGACAGGGCCACACTCTGCAAGCCAGGTAGAGGGACAGTAGGCTGTGGCTGGAACTGTAAAGCATCTTGCATAATCAATAGGTATCTACTATAGGTACACACACAACACACCATTTTAGCTGCATTCTTTTTGAGACAGGGTTTCCCTGTAGCTTTGGAGCCTGTCCTGGAACCAGCTCTTGGAGACCAGGCTGGCCTTGAGCTGCTTCTGTCTGGGATTAAAGGTTACATCACCACTACCTGGCTTTAGTTGCGTTCTTTTTTTTTTTTTTTTTCAAAGGATAATAAGGAAATCACTGAAGTTTTGGGCCTGGAGGTGTGGCTTAGCAGTTGAGTATTTAGCCAGCTTGAGGGAAAGAAATACACTCCATGTCCCCTATAGTTTCAGTATGTATCAGTGAAAAATGATGTTTTAGACAGTTACAAGAACAGTAAGTAAAAATGTTTCATTTGAGAAACTGAGGCACCTGCATCTTGTCTCCATGTCCTCTCTGATGGTTAGTGACCTCTTTGGGATAAGTTGCTCTAAACAGCATGTTGAGCTCTGTGTCATGTAAACACATATGCGAGCTAGGGAGTGGTGAGATTCCCTCAGATGAGGTGGGAAGAGACCAGGGGAGGATTTGAACACCTATAAGTCTAGGAAAGAAAATGCCTTCACATGAACCACAAGTAATAAAACAGTCTCCCTGTCATCCTGCCTCCTGAGTGCTGGGATCACACAAAGTCTAAGCAGCACGTGCCCAGTGCAAGGCTCACCTGTGGTGAACTGGCCCTTCAGCTTCTGGAAGACGGGGTCCTGGGCTGTGGCTTGTGCCCGGCGGGCCAGAGACTCAGAGGCCGCACTGGAGAACATGGTTGAGACATTGGACACGTTCTCCAGGCCCACTCCGAAAGTGCTCACCAGCTTCTTGACAAAGTTAAGCGTGTGAGGGGTAATTTTGGCGTCCGATACAGCGCCGCTCTTTTCAAAGGCGACAGAGTAACATTTTGCCAGGCCCTGCTGGAGCTGCCTGAGCACCTGACAGAAGAAACGAAGACCATCAGCCAGAGGGCAGCGAGGCAGCCAGTGTTACCTACGAAGTTTCACCCAACAAGCTGGCCCTGAGCCCAGTAGGGAAACACGTGGATTGTGCCACCAGCTGAAGCGACTCCCGTCAAGAAGACAGCACAGTCCTTTCCTCACAGTCAGAAGTGCCTGAGGCTGTGGAGGGTTCTGCAGCGAGGAGTGACTGCCTACCTTCCCTTCCCTCTCATCATCACATGTAGTCCAGGTTGGTTTGGAACTCCTGAGATTCCTGCCCCTACCTCCTGAGTTCCAGGACTGGAGGAATGGGTCACCATGGTTTGCTTACATGGTGCTGGGCTTTGTGTATTCCAGGCAAGCGCTCTACCTACTGAGTTACAAAAACTTCCGCCTTCATCCCCTCCCCATTATTCAATGACTTGAAGCTGCATGGTTCACATTCGACTGTCAACAGCAGGATGAGCAGACACCCAGTCTGAGGACAGCATGTCTGTAGGCGCTTCCGTCCATTTCCTCTCTGGGGAGGCAGAGATGCAGCGTCGGGTCCACCTACCTCCTCGTGCCAGTTCTCTCTGAACCAGACCATCTGGTCAACGATGCCTTCCAGGGAAGACAGGAGGGTGGGGTGAAGCTCCCGCTGCATGTGCATGATGCGGCTGCAGCGCCACATGGGTGCTGTTGCTCTTATGGGCCCTGGATCTGATGCAGAATGGGACTGGTTACCCACTGAACTGGGCTGCTGTTGTCCAGAATCTGAGAGCAACACACACAACGCCAATGTCAGCGCAAGACCCACTTATGACGAGTTTAGAGTGCTCCAAGACCCACTGACCACAGGAAGGCGGGTTTGTGCCATTGTGGGACAAGACCTTTCACCCCAGGGACAGGGCAGAGATGCCCTGGTTCTAGGAGCAGCTGCCCCACTTGGTTGGGCCAGCAGAGAGCACGGTCAGCTCTACCCTGACTACAGGTAGTTCAGGGAAAAGCCAGTGTATGTGCCAGTGAAGCAGAGTCCAAGTGGACAAAGGCCATGGCTCCCTGAACCCCTTTCATCATCAGCTGTCTGATAGAAAATACTTGGAAAATGACTTCCCAACACATTCCTTGCTACTGAAGTTCAAAGAACCGAAAAGCAGCTAAAACAAAACAAAACTGGTCTACACACTTCATTCACCCACTTGCAAAATGGTCTCTTTCTGAGAAACATGCTACAGAACACTGCATGACCAATTTCTGGCTTGAGCTCAATGTATTTAGTCAGGAACTAAGAAAATAACCTTCATCTTTAAATGACCAAGCCAGAGAGTTGCGTGCACTGTGCGTCTGTGCCTACTTGGTCTTATTTCCTCTGGTACAACATGAGGAGGCCAGCTGGTTTATGATACACCGAAGCTTACCAAGTACCCCAAACCACCAAGTCAGCCCTCTTCCCAGTAAGGCTCTTCAGTGTAGATCTAAAGTCATAGTCTCTGTTCTGAGAACAACTGGTCCACAGCACATCTACATACTGCCATCTTTGTGCCCAGAAGAGCTCTCTAATTTCCTACAGCTGGGGCTTCACCAATTTATTCCACCTTCGGTAAGTCACCCCCATGGATGCTTTTCCCACTGTGGCAGGGGAGAACCACAAACTACTCAGCCATTAGGCTTAGTCCTCTGGCCCTGACCAAAGAGAAGACTGGCCACACAGAAGAGGGGAGCTGTGGGCAGGTGTGAGCCTGCAGCAGTAGTGCTCTGGGGTACCCCAGACTGACCCCCTGAGACCCTACCAGTTTTCCCAGCCAAGACATACCACTCTTATAGCGCTCTCTCTGCTCGATCTTCAGGGTCAGGTACAGAGTACGGATGGGAAAGTAGACTGCTTGCGGATACACTCGTCCAACCTGCTGGGAGCCAGCAAGGAGTCAACAGCATTGTTCCCCAATACATGTTCTGGGTGTTGGACAATGTATAGGGAGAGTTAAGCATGAGCAAGCACTGCATGGGCTTTGGTTGTGCATTTAGGTCAAAGAGGCCAATACCAAGAGACTGATGTAATATATGTAGCTGTTAGCCACCAAATGAAATCTCTGTCTCTGTTGTTTAAAGCCCCAACAGACCGTGTCTCATAAATTCTACCTGGTGACCATTAATAGCAGAAACCTCACTCTATTTTCTTCAGTAAATCTAAGGAAAGCAAGAAACACTGACCCCAGACCTGGATCTCAGCCAATCACAGATTCCTATGTATCTGTTGGTCTTGATATTGGGCTCAAGCCATTTCAATCCATACAGTGACTCTAAATAAAGGACAAGCCCTCTAAGTGCAACATCTGGTCTGTGTAACCCTAGTCTGTGTAACTGCCGGGAGGAGCCAAAGAAACATGCACTCATGGGGGCAGCCATCAGTTCTACCATGCTAGCTTGTGACCAAGGAGATTACACGGTCACTCAGACCCTTCCAGATGTGCCACAGAAGAAGACGGGCACATCTAACTGCCAAGGCCACGTGGCACCTGGTTTGTGTATACAGTCACTGCATTAGTGACAATACAGGACAGACTGAGGCAGTAACCCGGTAGCTAGGCTCTAGGCAAAACGTCAGGGTTCAGGAGCATCACTGCCATGTGCTCTCAAGCAAGTATCTCTTCTAGATTGTTCTTACAGGACAATCTCCTTGTAAATGGAACCAACTAGATAGGTGCTGCCTGTTCTGTGGGGCACA
Source organism: Microtus ochrogaster (assembly GCF_000317375.1). Taxonomy (NCBI): domain Eukaryota; kingdom Metazoa; phylum Chordata; class Mammalia; order Rodentia; family Cricetidae; genus Microtus; species Microtus ochrogaster. The sequence goes on along the minus strand of NW_004949125.1, from coordinate 4,630,205 downwards.
GCGGGTGGTTGCTTGCTCAGGAGCTGGGATTTTAAGAAGTAACAGAGGCCTTGAGCATCCCACCGCACCACTACTACTTAAGAATCTTCCCTAGGGCTGGAGGGATGGCTCAGCGATTAAGAGCACTGGCTGCTCTTCCATAGGTCCTGAGTTCAATTCCAAAGCAACCATAAGGTTGCTCACAGCACCTATAATGGGGTCTGATGCCCTCTTCTGGCCTTCAGGTGTACGTGAAGGCAGAGCACTCAGACATTAAAAAATAAATGCTGGTGGTGTAGTGGCACACGTCTTTAGTCCCAGCACCTGGGAGGCAGAGGCAGGCGGATCTCTTGAGTTTGAGGCCAGCCTGGTCTACAGAATGAGTTCCAGAACAGCCAGGGCTACAGAGAAAAATCCTGTCTCAAAAAACAAACAAATGAACAAATGTAAGGTCTTCATCCCCCAGACTCCTAAATCCATATACTCCATGGGGTCCAGGCTTGCTTAACTCTACCTGGCTGATGAGGTTGAGGAGCAGCTTGCCCTCGGAGCCCACCAGGCAGGTGAGGAGCTGTGGAATCCATGCCAGCCACTGGATGGGGGGCACACCAATGCAGTATTTGTCCACAGCATCCGCCAGTGTATTCTTGTCATCATCAAAACTCAGAAGCCACAACACCTAAGGCAGAGGGCATGCTTTAGTTACATGAGAATTCTGAGAGCCTCAATCAAGTGGCTTTTCCCCGACCTTAAATGAAGTGGTGCTACTGGCCACGAGCGGCAATGAATACAAAGCTTAAACTGTAACCTTTACAGCTGAAGAATCTGTAACTTGAATCCAGTTTTACTGCTAAACGATCCAACCTGGAGACCAGCAGTAACTGCTGGAGGTGACAGAGATAACCAGCTTGTTCACAGGTGGACCCTCACCCAGTCCAAACAGATTTTTATGAGAATCTGATCATCAGCAATCCACAGCAGGCAAACCACATGCTAGTGCCTGGTCCTTCAGAGCTTGTAACTGCAGCGTGCACGAGGGTGATGCTGCCACAGCACCTGGCTTAGCTACCGTGTGTGCTCATGTGCACTCCAAAGCTCATGTTCAACCTGGATTCGAAACCCCCAGCAGAGCTTATTCCTATGTCTACTGCAAACATTAATTCTAACTGTGCTGAGGTACTGGATGGAGAGCGTGCCAGGGTGGATTTCTGTTCTTCTGGACTAGAAGGTCCTGTCCAGAGTGTGACCCCAGAGAGCACTAGACATAAAGGAAAAGCCAAGACCCCAGGATGTTCAGGCCTTCACTTCCTTAGCTTCAACTGTGCAACGTCCCACTGTAGGGAGATGGAAGCGAGGGCAGGGAAGCAGACCTCACTCAGATTTGGAGCTGGACCTTGACCCAAGCCCAAAGCTGTTTGCAGCAAAGATCAATCTCCAGCCTCACCTTGGCCAAGTACTTCCTAGATTTGCTCTCGTTCTGGTGCCGGCAAGCATGAAGGTAGCAGGTGATGGCAGACACGCCCAGGTGCAGCTGCCGCTCCTTCACGAAGATGCTCTCCAGGTAGTCACCCCACATGGCCCACGCCTTCACCAGCACATCGTGCATCTGCACGGCTGCTGAGAATGCTTTGTTGGCTTCCTCTGATCTGTGTGGAACCCCAAAACACGCCACGTATGACAACACCGCTTCAGACACAGGATTTCAACTGAGAACGGCTAATACCTGTCACCCAGCACTCGGGCAGCTGGGGCAGGCAGGAGGACCAAGGTCAAAGCTAGCCCAGAACACACAGTGAGCTACGGACCAGCCTAAGGAACACTGTCAGACACTATTTTATAAACCTACAATCAAGCAACCAAATTGAACACTGAGTCACATTTAACACATTCATGGAGCTGCTGTGGCCTTCCTTAAAGCAGCCACACTGATTCCCGGCAACGCCAAGCCCCCGGCCACCAATCTGCTCTTCATCTTGGTGGAATGATATACTTGACACAATTCATCCTACGAGCCTTCCAGTCAGATGTCACCTAGTGCAGCACAGTGCTTCTGAGGCACCCATACAGAACCACTGGATGTGCAGAGAAGGCTGTTCACTTAACACTGATGCTATTCTACACTGGCTGTAGTGACTAGTGCTGCTAGACACTCTGGAACAAGCACTGCTTTGCTTAGGGAACCTCTGGGGCCTAGGGTAACTTAATTTAGTTTTAATGTTTTCTGTAAAACTGCCACTCGTCAAATTACTCCACAACAGTGATATGATAAAAGATACCATATTCCTACCACGCTACTGATGTGTAGGACAAACCAGGAAAACAAAGGCCTAAAGGCTCATTTTCCAAACCAAACTAGAAGCCAATTCCAAAAGCACAGGAAAGGCAATGACCAAGTAGGAGTTGCCTAGCAAGACATGGTGGGGTTCTATACAACTTTCTGCTCCAAACTGGATCCCAGATGGATCTGGTCCACAGTCGGAGCTAGCAGTGGCTCTACAGTAAAAACCACTCTCCTAAGTTGGGCAGGGAATTAGGAGGCTCAGCAGGATGACTGAGCTGAGGAGCTTGGATCCTAACTGGGTAGAGCACAGCAAGACCAGCTCAAACAACAGAAGCCCACACCACATCAAAAGAAACAACTGTACTCCCAACAGAGCCTAAGGAACCAGGTGAGGAGCCCTTGCCACCACCGGGTCTGTGCTCATGTCACTTTTCTCTAAGACGCCATGTGGGGCTACACGGCTCTGCTGTGAGCTCTTCTCGGCAGAGGGCGCCATGCACAGAGCATCACACTAATACCATGAAAACCATGCCATTCAGCTCCAGTCCTCACACTGGCTTCACGTTCCTAAGGAAGAGCTTGAGACCCTGCCACCCGGTCCACACAGTCTGCATACTTGTTTATCTGAGCCAGGAACATTCCCTTCAGAGCGTAGAACTCAGCTGTCATCTCCTTCGTGAAGTATTTCAGGTTTGTGGACTCAATAACTTCAAGGCCCTGTTCGGGAATGGAGAGAGGGAAAAGTCTCTTGGAATTTCTAGACAATTCATCAAGTACTTACAAAGCCCATCTTTCTGAAGCACCATGTCCAGCCAGACTTGCTGTCTCTTTCACTTGGTTCTCGGGGCACAGGAGGGCCAGGACTGACCTTAACTCCTCCTTTCTAGCGTTTTTTCTTCCTCAAACCCATCACTAAGCGCATGGCAGAACAGACCAGAGATGCAGTTTTAACATTGAATTCTTTCATTTCTTCTTTTGGACAGCTCCCACTGTCAAGCTGTGATGGGAACATTCTCATCTTCCTTCCTCTCTGCCTGGCCTAGGAGCCCCGACAAGGACCTCTCCAGGACCCTACCTGCATGCACTCGTTCTTGCCCATCACGCCGGCCAGCTGGAGGTAGCATTTCACTTGCTGTCGAATCTTCTGGAAGCAATCCACGATGGGAACAGTAGGGATGGTATGAATACGGCTCAGTATATCCAGTGCCACATTAACTAGACCTTGCTTCCGGGCAATTTTCCCGTACTGGATGATGGCTGAGGCTGAAGCATGGACTCCAAGCATGGCATTATTGGAGCTTGGGTCGTGGTGAGAGCTATTTTCATACGCAGTTACAATAGCTAAAGAACAAAGGAATTAGCTGTCAGGTGTGTCACATGCTTCTCTAAGCGTGTAACAATCAGGCTTAAAGAAAAATGAAGACACATAACATGGCTCATGAAAACAGGATACACCCTTATTACTTTCCCGGGAATCCTGTGACACAGATTAGAGCCAGGATGGGGCTCAGTTGGCAGAATACTTGCCTAACATCCATAAAGCCCTGGGTTTATTCCCTACCACAAAAAATGGGGCATGATGAAGCAGGCCTGTAGCCCCAGCCCCAGGAGGCTGAGGAAGAAAGATCAGAAGTTCAAGGTTATCTTCAGCCCTCAAGCTAAATGAGGCCAGCTTGGGGTAGATGAGATCCTGTCTCAAAGGGGGAAAAAGGGAAATCTAGAGTAAGTTTGTCTATCTTCCCTGAGAAGGTCATGGCGTCACAAGGTGGGTTCTCAATATTTAACGATGCCTGGTGGGTTTAGGGCAGGAAAAACAGGAATGGACACAAAGCCAGCTGAGAACAGGTGCTTCTAGGCAGGGGCTTTGAGACAGAGTGTGCCACCACTCACTCGCCATGACCCGCACCCGAGGTCCAGCAGGACTTCCCTGCTAAGTGGGTAAGAATGCAGGACACGAAATCCTCCCACTGCTTCCCAGCTTCCCCACTCCCTCACTATCACCACCGCTACCTCTTACATCTACCCCAGAACACAAAATCTGGGGAAAAAAAAAACAAAAACAAAAACAAAAAAAAACAAAACAAAGACATGAAACCAGCACAGCGGGGCGTCTGGAAAATTACATGATGAATGCATGCCGGACCAGGTCGGTTTACCCTGGTAATGGTGCTGCCGCCACATGAAGACGCTGCTCCAGTGGGACAAGTCGTCAGACACGATAGGCAGCCGGTTCCTCCAGGTCTTCACCACCGTCTTCATGTCATGGAGGCTGTTGTTCCTGCCCAGGTTGGTGGGCTGCAGGCCTGCATTTATCTGTGCAGCTTCCTGAAGCTCAATGATCTGCTGGGCAGCCTGAGGGGAGCATGGAGAAATTCCACAGCTGGGTTGGGAGCTCAGCAGGTAAGGGTGCTTGCTGCCAAGCCTGACCACCTGAGTCACTTCAGTCGGATGGAGTTTGGTCCCCAGAACCCATGTGATGGAAGGAGAAAACGGATTCTGAAAAGTTGTCCTCTAACCTCTGCACCTGGGCAAGAATGCATACACAAATACAAAACCAAACAGCCCAAGCTGACCACGATAGTGCACACCTTTAATCCCAACGCTCAGAGGCAAAGACAGCTGGATCTCTGAGTTTGAGGCCAGCCTGGTCTTCAGAACAAGTTCTAGTACAGTCAGGGGTACACGGAAAAAACCTGACTCAAAAAAACCAAAACAATAACAACAAGAAAAAAACCAACAAAACAGCACAAATCACTGAAGGGCTCCCTGGAAGTATTCTTATGGGTGTTGCCAGGGTTTTCTCTAAAACTTCTTAGTTAGGAGGCTTGTATGCAGAGATGGCTCGGTGGTAAAGGTGCTAACTTCCAGACTGAGGACCTGAACTGATCTGAGACGTAGAGGAAGAAGAGAACCAAATGTCCCAAGATGTCCTCTGACTTTGACACACCACACACACACACAAACAAAAACATTGGATGTGGTGATGAGCATTCAGAAGGAAGGAACAAATGGATCTCTATGTATGAGTTTGAGACTAGCCTGAGTTCTAGGCCAGCCAAGGCTACCTAGTGAAACCCTGTCTCAGAAAACAAAACCATCCAGCAGGTGGCACATGCCTTTTATCCCAGCACTCAGATCTCTAAGGTTCATGGCCAGCCTGATCTATAGAAGGAATTCCAGGACAGTCAGGCTATACAGAGAAACCTTGCTGTGGGATAATGCTCTTGTACACTGTAGATTTGTCACTCATATTGGTTTAATAAAATGCGGACTGGCCAGTAGCCAGGCAGAAAGTATGGGCAGGGTGACCAGACTAGGAGAATTCTAGGAAGAGGAAAGGCAGAGACACAGTTGCCAGCCAGATGTAGAGGAAGCAAGATCAGAATGTTTTACTGAGAAAAAGTATCAAGTCACATGGCTAAATCTACGTAAGAATTATGGGTTAAGATCTAAGAGCTAGTTAGTAATAAGCCTGAGCTAATAGGCCAAACAAACAGTTTATAATTTAATATATGTCTCTGTGTGTTTCTTTGGGACTGAACAGCTGCAGGACCAGGCAAGACAGAAACTTCTGTCTACAAACCCCTGTCTTGAAAAACAAATACAACAACAAAAAGACTTCTTAGTGGTGTGAAGGCAGCTATCACTTGGGTTGGATCCCTTAGAACTGATAGTACAGATGGTTGTAAAGCACTGGGAACCTGAACCTGGGTCTTCTGAAATAGCCCTCAGTGCTCTTAACCATCTCTCCAGCCCTAATAATCATCTTTAAATGCAGTAGTAGGACCCACTGACGACTGGCAAACACTGCCATTACAAACCATTAGCAAAGTAGTGAGAAATGAGACTGCTTTTCATTCACTTTCCAAGACACTCGTATATCAGGATCATGAGACAAGCTGCATCCTATACTTCATGCTTTAAATAAATAATTGCACAAAATAATTTCATGTTTTCACAAGTAACTGTTACTCATGGTTGGTACTTTTATCGAAAACTCAGAAATGCAGCCATTAACTGTTTTTATGCAAAGACAACTTTCAGCAGTCACGAGGGGGTTGCTTTCCTAGCATGAAGGCCCTTGGTTTAAGGTTTATTGCCACCACCCCCTACCCCAAGAAAACTCTGGAAATCCAACAGTCACAGCAGCAGCGACTCTCTCCCACACTCTAGAGTAAGGGACTGCTGGTAACTAAAAGCTTCATAATATTCAGTAACCTAGACCTGTACAGTCACTCATGTGCAGAGTAACTGTCATTTTAGGGCATTCTTTCTGAAACAGAGGTAAGCAGAGGTAAGAGCACATAGAGAAGACCGGAACGGCAACAAGGCACTGTTCACTAAAACTGTGGCTCCTGAAGAGACAATCTCAGACAGGAAGCTGCTATGTTTAGAGAAGCTGGAGTGCTCTGCCCCGAGTTCCTGCCCCTAGAACTCACTGGGATTTAACCTCTTAAACCAACTATGGTGTTTTAAGAGATGCCCAGGATTGGATTAAGAGACCCCAGATGAAATACTAGCATCTCTGTAACACGTTCTGATGTCCCCACTGTTCTTCCCAGAAAGAAGCCTGTCACAAAACGTGGGCCTCTGATCTTTTACCTCTAGAAACTGACCCCAAATGGACTGTCTGGGATGGTTCATATATAGCCCATACTGTGCTAATTACAACACAAAACAGATCAATATCCATACCATGACAAATCTAACATACTGGTTTAGTCTCAAAAGTACTCTTTCATGGGCAGGAGAGATGGTTCAGAGCACTGGCTGCTCCTCCAATGTCCCTGAGTTCAATTCCCAGCAACCACATGGTGGCTCACAACCATCTATAATGAGATCTGGTGTCCTCTTTTGTCATGCAGGCATGTATGTAAACAGAGCACTCATATACATAAATAAATACATCTTTTTAAAAAAGTACTCTTTCACAAATCGCCAGAAACATTATTACTGAAGCCTAAGGAAGATATCGGGGCACAAGTCATTTCAGCCTTTCAAGGCTGGATGGTACCTGTCAGAACAGTAGCTTCACACTGTTAATGTGCCCAAAACATCGCCCAGATGGTAAAATCACAATCCCTTGTAAGAATGTCTCAGATCCTCAGCTCCAAAATGAAAAGCCACACTGTGTTCCCCTGATGTTCTGACTCTGGCCTTCGTTTCCTGAGGATGAATTCCCAGGGGGAAAGGATGAAACCAGGAGAAAAAGTTTTCTTTATTGCTTGGCTCATCTATGGACCTCAGCTTCCCTGCAGCGCTAAGGAACTCCAGGAGGGGGCAATACCCACCTGCAGAAGAGGTGTGTGCACGTGGGACACCACATGGGGCAGCCGCCGCCACTCACGGATGGCCAGGCTGCTGGCCATTTCCACCAGGCGCTCTATAAAACTGAGCTGCTGCTCCTCGGGGTGGCAGATGGCCAGGTATCCTCGGTACATGTTCACCTTCCACGCCATCTCCTTCGGACAGCTGACCTCCACCTGGAGTGAGGGGTGACAACCAAGGTGGTGATGATGCTCTCCAACTCTGGCCAGTTACACAAAGCAACACACAGAAGTCTGGCCCTAAAGTAAAAACTGACTTTCAATAGAGAAGCCAGGCATTTACACTGCTCTTCTGAGATCCTCTCCTCAACTTGGGTGAGCAGCCAATCTCCTGGGTTGCAGAGTGCACCACAAACGCTCCCAGGGAGAAGACAGAGACTACACTCCTGTCATGGTGTCATATGCACAGACCAATAAACACCTCACTCCCACTGTACACCACACCACCATGCCCAACACACTTCAGAACAAGAGCCTGTCCCTATCAGCGGCTTTTCAGATAACAGTAAACACATCAGCCTAGGCTGCTCCGGCTCCAATCTTCTGTGTTAGTCCTGATGATTCTTCCGACAAAAATACACCAACACTTTCAACTTAATTATTCCAAACTGCTTCACAATGTTATTTTGATTCTCAAAGGTTAAGGTCTCTACACCCAATCCTCATTTGTACGTAAAACTGAACGACAGAGGATGGAGACAGCTTAGCAGATCTAGAGTACCTGTTGCTCTTGCAGAGCACCTGAGTCTGGTATGAACATTCACAACAGACAGTTTACAACCGCCAGTACACCCGTAACTCCAGCCCCAGGAGATCTAACACCCTCTTCTGGTCTCTACAGGTACTGCAGTGTACCTGTAGTGCATATGTGCATGCGCGCACACACACACACACACACAATGCTCAATTAATACCAAACTTACTCAGATCTAGGCAAGATCTCTGTGACAGAAAGACAGGCAACGTGGTCCTTGCTAACACATGACAATGGTCTTACCTGCACCAGTGCCTCCTTCATGGCAGTCCAGTTGGACACCCTCCATGCACATTCCAGGACCAGGTAGGGATTTATGTGGCCTTTGGACTGGCCGAACTCAGTCAAGGCTTCCCACTGGTTCAGCTCCTTGGAGCACCTAGGAGAGCAGGGTCAAAGCAGCTCAGTCCGGACAACACACTGACAGACTTGGAAAGGCAAAGGGTTTGAAGACAGCATGACCACAGAGAAGAGGGCTGGAGTCCAGAGTGCTGTGGGACGATATTCCCACTTGCCCTCAGGAGACCTGCCTGACGGGTTCCTAACTAGTACGTTTAATTATACATGACATTAGTTTCTCAGATTCTGTAGCAAGCAACCCTTTTGAGAAAACTCAGGATGAACTGACAGACATGTTCCCTTGCTTCTTTAATTCATTCATTAAGACTGTCCCCTGACAGGGTCTTTCTATACAGCTCACACTGGCCTCAAACTCAGAGCTCTGCCTGCCTCTGCTTCTACTGTGTTGGGATTAAGGGTGTGTGCCACCATGCCCAGTCCATCCATACACTTCTATACCAGGGGATGCATATGGAGTCACATAACCGAATCCCGGGTGGCCAGGTAGTTAGATACTAACTGGCTCTAGACATACAAGCACACAGTAGCCTAAAATCAAACACGTAATGAACCTGAGATGCTTCTGGAAATATCCGGCATGTTGAACTATGTAACTACTACAGCCTTGAGCCCACCTTCATGATGCCTATGACCGCATGCCATGAGATGCCAGTGAGTGCTGCTGGAAACACCTTAGCTCAGGTTCCAGACAAACAGCTGTACGCTGTGACTACAGTGCTTTATAGTGCTTACAGTTTTCTGGCCTAACAACGAAAAACAAAGACTGTATTGTTTCTCTGCCATTATTCCTTGACACACACATATCGAATCTCTGTATCTCTGGACTGGACTGTGTTAGAAATCTGTTGTTTGCTGGGCTGGCAAGATATCTCCGTGGGTAAAGCTGCTTGCTACCAAGCCTGAGGTACTTAGAGGAACACCGTGGAAGGAGAGGATGAAGGCCATAGCTGCCCTCTGAGCACCATATGTGCGCCCTGGCATGCATGTGTCCCACACATACAAGGCCTGCTCCGCTCACCTAATCCAGTGGTCCTCCCACAGCTGGTACTCAGGGAAAATGGCAGGGGAGGCATTACTCCGCTCATGTTCCTTTTTGGCTTTGTCCATTGCCTTTTCGTAGGATTCTTGGGCCTAAAAAGTAACAGTGCAATTAGACTACTGAGGAGACAGTGTTTTCCTCGTCGGATGGAGAAGGGTCTATTTGTTACTTTCATTGGTTAATAAAGAAACTGCCTTGGCCCTGATAGGACAAAAAATTAGGTAGGTGGAGTAGACAGAACAGAATGCTGGGAGAAAAAAGCAGATTCAAACAGACGCCATGCCTCTCCTCTCTGAGACGAAAGCAGGTTAAGATCTTTCCTGGTAAGCTACCATCTCATGGTGCTACACAGATGAATAGAAATGGGCTAATCAAGATGTGAGAGTTAGCCAATAAGAGACTGAAACTAATGGGCCAAGCAGTGTTTAAAAGAATACAGTTTCCATGTAATTATTTTGGGTAAAGCTAGCCGGTGGTAGGGAGCTGGGAGGCAGGAAGCGGCCCACCATTCCCACCACAACACTCATCTTCTTAACTTGGGCAAGCTGGACAGGAACTGAGAAATCACGGCTACCTGATGCCCACAGCTCACCTACTAAGAGACAGAAAGGACAGCCCTCACAAAGGTGCCAGAGAAGGCCACTGGGCACACAAATGTGTTCTGTTCTGGGCCTCAGCATCCTACACGGGGCCGAGATTCACTCTGAAGTCAGTGCTGTGCATCATAGGAAGCATGAGGCCGAGGACTGAGTGCGTCAATCCACTATTTCCAGCAGCCTCCAAGCACCTGTGCTAGCTTCTGACACCAGAAGACCGAGGTAAAGATGGCTCAGCAGGTAAAGGCTTACAGACCCAAGTCTGAGCCCGAGAGCCCAGGTAAAGGCGGAAGGAGAGAACGGACTACACAAGGCTGTCCATGTGTCACGGACACATGTGCTCATATGTGTGAACATACAGGCACATACCATTTAAAAGTTTAAACTATGTAAGGCAAGCACCAAGGCTTCCGAGGCTTGGAAAGGTCTTCATGAGCAGATAATGCAGTATGGCTGGGGTAAAGGAGGCTTACTGAAGTTGTGGGTTCCATTCTCAGTACTTCAACAAACAACAACAACAACACTCAATGAAAAGTATAATCTCCCCAAGTGTGAACGTACTGTAACTTAAGCATGTTACAGTAAAGAAGACCATCAGTGAAATCCACCAGGCATCACCCAAAGCCATCACCTGCTCAAAGAAGCCGTGCTGCTCATAAGCAATGGCGGTTGCCGTCTCCGAGAACTTGCAGCGCTTCTGCCACAGGCCGGCCCACATGTCTTCCTCTTGTAACAGGGAGTACAGCTCAGCAAGGGAATCCAGTATCTCCTAAAGGCAATCACTGGTTCTGAGTGCTTGGGTCAAACACAGACTTCTAGTCAACAAAGGAACTCTCCGGGAGCACACCTGTGAACCTCCGGGGAGAGGTACTTACTGAGAGTCACCGACGGGATGAGGACTCACCTGCTGAGGTGGCGTTATGCTCTCCTGCTCGTAAAACTCGGCTGTTTGCTTCGGTTTGATTGGCAGACTCAGCCCCTTCTCAAAGGCCTGGTGCTCCAGCATCAAGGTTGAACGGAACCAGAGGTTGTGAGTCTTCCCCAGATACTTCAGCACGCAGGGTCGCATGGGAATTGGGGGGACACACTGGGACATGGCTTCCACAAAGCAGTTTAATGCACTTGGCTGACAATCACGCTGTACCTGGTGACTGCCACTGCACAGGAATGGGCTGATCTCTCCTGCCAGTGCCTAGAATCAAGAGTGAGCCGTTTCAGGTCTTCATTCAAAAACCGACAAGCCTGGACCAGGTGTGCTGTTGTACACCGCAATCCAGGACTGGAGAGGTCAAGTCAGGAGGATGTACTGAGAGAGTCTGTCCCCCTCCCTCTGTCACACACCCACACACACCCTGGCCTCTCCCTCATCACTTGTAGCACTATGATAACTGGTCCTTGGGTGAGAGTCAGTAGTTTTATCATACTCTGGAACCCAGAATGGTGTTCATTTAGGATTATCTATCAAAAGCTAAAACTACATTCTTTTTTTGGTTTTCTGAGACAGGGTTTCTCTGTGGTTTTGGAGCCTGTCCTGGAACTAGCTCTTGTAGACCAGGCTGGTCTCGAACTCACACAGATCTGCCTGCCTCTGCCTCCTAAGTGCTGGGATTAAAGGCGTGCTCCACCACTGCCTGGCTTAAAACTACATTCTTGCAGCAATGATTTTCAGACATGACTCACGTGCTGCTGTCTGTCGGAGAGGATTTTCCACAGCCTCGGGAAGAGCTGGACCCAGGTCTTCTCGGCCAGCGTTGTAGAAATGTGGCACAGCTGGACAAAGGCACTGAGCAGCGCCCCCGTCTGTGGGCAGAAGAGGATGGCTCAGGTGAGTCATGTGCCTTCTGCATCCCCGTCAAAGGGACACCGAGGCTGCAGCCGAGTCAGCCCCCTGAGATTGGGGACAGGCCCACAGCCCTCCTTTCTAGCATTAATGGCAGATGAAGGGCAGCACATGGTGCGTCACCTATATCCATGTGGACACTGGAAGGCCAGGCTGCTTACCAAGAAAATGTAATATAGAAATTACTGGCAACTAATTGGTTTTCCTTCCTACTAGTCCTGATATAAACAGCACCACTGATTCTACTTCTCAAAAGTGACTGTGTGCACAAAACCTTGGTCACAGAGTCAAAATGCAGTAATGTCCATGTCCATGATTAAGCAGCGTCTGTGGAAGCCACAGCTATCTGAAGAAACTGAGACCACCCACAGTGGGCACATGGGGAAGCTCTTTCCCATACATCCAGCCCACCTTCACACTTTCCCGAGTCTCCTGATTTGAGGTGCTTGAGCAAGAACCCAGAGTCACTGCTCATTACGGGCGGCACTAAATGATTTCACCGTTCCCACAGGGCACTAAGTGGCAGAGAAACCAATGCCTATTTTTTCCCCATAAAATCTTCTATCTGCTTCCTTGGTTATATTAAATGTCGAATCCAAACTCTCCCAGAATTAGAACAGTTTTAATTGGGGTAGGAAGAAAAACTCAAGGGAAACTGGTGAGAGACAAATTGATACTAGTGGGGAAAGACCCTGTTTCTCTGAAATAAGATGGAGGCAGAAGATATTCACTCCCAAACTTGCCCACAGACCTTCACTTCGCGGAGAGTATCGAGAAACTTGTCGTGTCTGTTGGTGAGCATGTGCAGCTGGTTCCCGATGTCCTTCTCAGAAAGCTCTTTGGTTTTGGGTGTGCTGGTCTGGTCGCCAGGAGCCAGCTCAATATCTATCTCTACGTCCTAAACAAGACAAGGAAATGCAGGAGGTCAAGGAGTTCACAAGAACCCAAACACAGCTCTTATCGACCACTGACCACTTTAAAAAAGATTTTAATTCTGTGTACATCAAGTGTCTGTAGGGAGTGTGCACGTGAGCACAGATGTCCATGGGGGCCAGAAGAGGGCATCAGGTCCCCCAGAGCTGGAGAACCAGACTGCTGTGAGCCACCCACTGTTGCTGGGACCTGATCTCCTCTGAGAGGGCAGCAGGTACTTTAAGCACTGAGCCAGGTCTCCACACCTCCCTTTAGTTTTCTAGAAGCTTTTCCTAGAGTATAGGCTGAGCAGCTCTAATCTGAGAGCCACTAAAAGTAAAAGGCTTCAAATGTGAAACAAACACCCACATGATGCTCAAATTTTAGGGTTTTATAGCATTTCAGACTTCAAAATTTGGGTTCTCAGATGGTTAAAAAATGAACTTTCAGCTTCCTTTTGTCCCCGGCTCATTGGGCTACCAGGCGTCCCAGTTTAGGTGCTGAGGAGTTCCATCTGGACGGGTGTGTCCTATCCAGGGGCAGATTATCCCGGAAGAGAGCACAAACCCCCTTCCCCCAGCTCCTGCTGCAGGGTTGTCTTTCTTACAAATGAACCAGCCCCCCACCCCCAAGTCTGCCCTGCTGTCTGCTAGGTCCTTTGCTCAAGAACAGTTTTCCGCTCCTACACTAAGACTACCCACCCAGAGCAGTGAGTGCCTGCATACTGGGCAGGCCTCAAGGTTCTCCGCAAGGGAGCCCGGGCACGTTCAGCTTGTGCTGCAGGGTCTCCTGTGCTCTACTAGACCCTGCCCTGCCTGCCACGTTCTTCCTTTTGTCCCCGGCTCATTGGGCTACCAGGCATCCCTGTTTAGGTGCTGAGGAGTTCCACCTGGATGGGTGAGTGTGTGCTATCCAGGGGCAAATTGTCCCAGAAGAGAGCACAAACCTCCCTCCCCAGCTCCTTCTGCAGGGCTGTCTTCCCTACACACGACCCCACCCCCGAGCCTGTGTTGTTTGCAAGGTCCTTTGCTCAGGAACAGTTTCCTGCTCCTACACAAAGGCTACCCACCCAGAGCGGTGAGTGCCTGCATACCAGGAAGGCCTCAAGGACCCCTGAAAGGGATCGCGGGCACCTTCAGCTTGCACGGCACGGTCTCCTGTGTTCTACTTGACCCCACCCTGCCCCCCAAGTTCGCCCTTTTGTCCGCAGGTCATTGGACTACCAGGCGTCCATGTTTCGGTGCTGAAGAGTTCCATCTGGACGGAAATGGTTCCTGCTTCTACACTGAGGAGATACACCCAGAGAATCAGTCACAGCAAAGACTGGACCAAGACACCAGGCCTCTCCTGGCTCCATTTGAAGGAAGAGATGGGAAGGCGCCAATGCAAGAATTCCTCTAACAACCTGAAAGGCAACATGACATCACCAGAATCCAGGGATCCCGAAATAAGAAG
>NW_004949125.1:4603019-4610132 GCF_000317375.1 Microtus ochrogaster | reverse complement strand
GACCTGGATAGAAGTGGGAGGACCTTGGACTTCCCGCAGGGCAGGGAATCTGGACTGCTCTTCATTCTCAAAAAAGAGGGGGAATGGAGTGGGGGGAGGAGGAGGGAGAGAGGGGAGTGGGGGAGGGGCAATGTGTGGGAGGAGGGGGAGGGAAATGGGGAGGAGGCAGAAACTTTTTTAACAACTAAAAAAAAAATAAAAAAATAAACAAAAAAATATTTTATAAAGAAAAAAATGAACTTTCAAAATCCAGAAACACCCAAAATGTGCAATGCTTCTGTTCCTAAGCATTTCAGATGGAAGACATTTGCATACAGATGTGTTTCATTTCGGCATCCCCGTCACCATGGTACTCTGGCTCACAATCACCCTGCACCCCACTGCATCTCTCTCTCACACAACTGTGGAAGGATGACCATATGCTTCTGTATCTGAGTTATAGGAAGCAAAAGAAATAGCACAAACATCACTGGAATGAAAAAAGCATATCACTTGTTGGGATGCAACACGGCTTGCCCAAAGCCTTGTTCAGTCGTGTTAATGTTGCTGGGGTCACTGCACAGGTCAGACCTGGGTTAGTGTCTGCTATGTCACACACAAGAATGAACTTTCTGTCTCCAAGTTCTTAAGTCACAATCAACTAAGAAATCAGGAACTATCCCCCAAAGTCAACAGGCCAACTACACTATCCACTATATTGCCTTTGATGAGTCACCAAAGATAGTTACTGATGTCACTCAGATTACAGCAAGACCATATCGAATGACCTGATTAGCCATACTTCTTCCTTAACTGAATTGTGCTACGGATCAAACCCAGGCCTTCACTCCTGATACGAAGAACTCTACCAACCAAGTACAACCCCAGCCCAACTTCCCCCTTAGAGCAAAGGAAACAAGTGTTCTCCCTTGTCGCTGAAGGCTTTCTTCTAAAATCGACACCCCAACAGGCTGTGCTTCCCAAAGCCAGTGGCCTAGAGTGCTGGCATATGCACTTCCATGAGAAGAATGGAGAACCAGGAGAGCTGAGAAGACTATGGTACCAGCCTTGGCAGAAATGCCTTTCTTCAGACACTCTTTCAGCTGCATGTTGCCCATCTAGGACCAGGTGGCAATACACAAGGCTCCCAGAAGGAGGGCTTGGCACTGGGTTCCTACATGGTGGGTGGGTATCACTTCTAGTTCAAGACCAGCACCACAGCAGAGGTTTTTCAAAAACCAAATCAATTCCCCTGTTCCAAGTAGAACTGGCTCAGAATGACGCCAGCAAATAGGTATGCAACTAAGATCTTTTTAATGGCAAAAGTCTAAACTCAGGCTTTTGGGTAGAAACAAGCTCTTAATGCTCCTGCCAACTCAAAATGAGTGGTAACTCCATCCAGGAAGCCAGAGACTCACCTCCTCTTTAGACTCACTGTTCTCTCGTTCCCGAGGCTCCTGCTTGACATGTGTGACCATGGCAAAGGCGGCCCGGTCATGGCTGTCGGCCAGGTTGATGACATTGGTAATGGATGGAAGCATAGCTCCCTGGCAGCTGGTACCGATGGCTGTGCTCTTCTCACACACGGCCAGGAGGAGCTAGAGGATCACGGGAAAGAAGACCATTTTAAAGCCGACGCCTGGCACTGGGAGTGTGTGAACACCTAGACATCAGAACAGACACAGACAGACAGTGCAGGCCCACAACTCAGGTCACAGCACCCAACCCAGGTCAGCTGCAGGCCTGAACTTGCTTCTCGGTTGATCCTCCCCTCTGCCGCAGAGACCTCACCCAGGCAGAGCCCTCTGCTTCACTTCCTTCTGCCGTTCCTTCTCACTTCAGGCGGCACAGCCCCCAGTCCAGCCAGGGAGCCTCCTAGGCCATCTTCAGACCCCCTCTCTCAGAATCATCTCTCTGCACACAACCAGCCCCATGACTCTTTCTCTCTCCAAACCCCTCAAAGACTTTGTATAGCTGCAGAGAACCAGCCCATACTCTTTGGGGACTGAGAGCACCTAAGATCTTCTGTGATGTGCTATCACCTTTGACTGCCTCTGTGGTCCCCTTGTGTTCTCAGCACTTCCTGAGGACATCTGCAGTGTAGCAGCCCCTGCAGATCACTACAGGGCCACTGCTTATGCTGCCCTAGGCACTGAGAAAGCATCAATTCTTCATAAACAGGACCCATGGCAACCAGCTGTCACTGAGGTCCATCCAGAACAGGTCCCTTCGATTCATTGAAAGATGAATTTAAGAACTGTTTGCTGCAGCTGTCTCTGAGGGGAAAGCTGGTCTCACTCTCTCTAGATGGTGAGTCTGCTAAGCACTAGTAACCCAACAAACCAGCGGCCTGTGCCTGAAACCTTTGAGCAAGAGTGGCCCAGGAGTTCCCTGCGATCCTCATGGCAGACTTCCCTCCTAGGGAAAGAGCAAGCCCTCTGCAGGCTCGACTTCACAGACTGCACATGCCTGCCTGCTGCTGCCCCAGGCCCAAATCCTCACACCAAGGAACCCAAAGCAACAGCACTGGCAAGCTGCCCACGCTGTTTTGTGACTGAGGAGATGACAACCTCAACATCCACTCAACTTTTGAGACAGATGAAATGTAAAGATGTTTCTAAGTGAAGATGAAGGAATATCTGCCCACTAAAGTTTCTTCTGGCTTTCTGATATGGGTTCACAGTAAGATGAGAAATGTTGTCTTAAGTCCCTACTTCTAATTATCAGCAAGGCCTGTTTGTCTCCCCTGCAGTGGGACAAGAACAGGTGCATGATGGGATACTTCTATACCTCCTTATATTGTAGGACGCAGTGATTTGATGAGAACGGTCCCCATAGGCTCACATGTTAGAATGCTGGGGCCCCAGTTAGTGGAACTGTTTGGGAAGGATTAGGAGGTGTGGCCTTGTTGGAGGAGGTGTGTCACTAGAAATGGGCTTTCAGGTTTCCAAAGACTTTTGCCATTCCCAGTGTGCTCTAAGCCTTGTGGCTTGAGGTCTGTGAGCTCTCAGCTGTTCCTGCTGCAATGCCTTAGCTATACCTTGTGGACTGTAACCCTCTGGACCATACGCCCAATTAAATGCTTTCTTTCATAAGTTGCCATGGTCATAGTGCTTTCTTTTCACACAGCAACAGAAAAGTGTCCAAGTCACAGGATAACCTGCTGCCTTCTATGTCCCCTCAGAAACCCCCCCGGCTCTCTCAGCCACAGAAGTTGAGTTTATCCACTCTACCTCAATGCACTGCTTGATCCAGAAATGGCTTCCCATGGCTTCCCAATTCTGGGAACAGGTGATATACAGCAGGCGCTCATAGACACGGCGTTTCATAGAGTTGTCAAAAACCTCGAAAAACTTGGCCCTGATCAATGGCTGGGCACAACGAAGCCCAGACAGAAAGGCAGGCTCAAGCTTTGCAGTCAGCTCACTGCCAGAAAGTGCCTCATCCCTGCAATGACAGGAGGTAAGAGAAGACGTAAGAGCCAGGGGATCACCCAGATCAGTGTTCACGATGATGTACACCAGCTCCCCCAAACCAACTCCGCTGGAACACCGGGGTGTGTTTCCACCATGAAGGCTTGAGCAACACTTCTGCAAGGGCTCAGAAATGCTAGCAAGGGTGCTGCTGAGATGGGTCAGTTAAATCATTAGCTGTACTTCCTGGAGTCAGGCTTGAGTCCCAGAACCCACATATGGCTGCCTACAGCCCTTTGTAACTCCAGTTTCAGTAGATCTGATGCCCTCTTTTGGCCTCCAGGGATACTGCATATATATACATCCAGGCAAACACCCACATATACAAAATAAATCTTTTTAAAAAAGACAAAGAAATGCCATTAAGGTATGTCACCCTAATATCAAAGTGAGTACTCAATTTAGACACAAGTACAAGATTGAAGTCATATTGCACTGCCGAGTGGAAGAACACACTACGAACCCACAGGCAATGTGACCAGTGCTGATTACCTGTAAACATAGTTAACAAGGTCCAAAAACTGGGCATTTAGTTCAAGGTCTTCTGGGAAGCGTTTCTCTATGTAAGTCATCATTTTCACGAGCAAGATCGACTTCTCCCGGAGTGTAGGTGTCTACAAAATCGGTTTCCCCAAAGAAAGTGCCAATTACCTCTACTTGAAAAACCACAGATCCAAAAGCATTTCACAGCCACCTTTCCAACTCTCCACGCTCCCATTATTTTAACAATAACATTATTATTTACTGCAATCAAGCCAGTTCATTTTTAAAGAAAGAAAAAAAAATCAAAGGTGGTTGTGATTATTCTTGGGTACGCCTCAAAAAGTCAAGACACAGCAATAAGCATCTTCCCCACCACGACTCACTTTGGAAACGAGTCCGAAGCTGCCAAACCCCCTCCTTCAGGGCAGTCTCTCGCCAGCAACAGCATTTCACAGCTCACCTCCACCCCATTAAAGACTAAACTCACAAATAAGACCCACACAGCGTTTTAACAAAAGAAAAGCCACCGTGAAGAGCAGCTGGCCAGTCTATCTGCTTGGCCCGCTCAGGGAACTCCCGGTCAAGCTAAGCTATGGTGGGGACAATCCGTCATCGCCCTTATTCCACAGGGGTCAGGAAAAAGAGTAGAATGGGACTGCTTCCACATTCCTGGCTTCAGAGAAAGCCAACCCGGCAGCTTACCTGATTGGCTGCCATTGGGGAATTATTCTTAACCCACTCCTCCACGATCTTCACCACAGCTCGGAGGATCTTGGCATCTGGGGATTTCTCGATGAGGGAGGTCAGGATGGTCTGGATGAAGTTCTTCCGCATCTCCATGCTCATCACCGCCAGCCGAGTCTTCACAAGCTCCAAGCTCAGCATCACCAGCTCACTTGTTCCAGCTGTGCAGAGAAAGGACAGACACCTGGGTCCAATCCCTACAGATGCACTTAAAGGAGCCACTGCCCTGCAAAAACTGCTTATGAAGGTTTTCACTCTAGACCTTTTCTGAAATGTCACTTCTTTAAGACTGCATCTTGCAAAGTACCCTCTAGCAGCCCCAAACACAAGAACGGGGCGGGGGGTGACAGAGTTGATGGAGCCTGCACAGGCACCCCAGCCTCTCCACATCCTACGTGAAGCTACTTGGCACTTGGGTCCTGGGGGAGCCTTCAGCAGCCATGGGAAACACAGCACACTGCTACCGCTCCCCCCTCCCAGTTGGTAGGAGCCTGACATACGTCTTCAGAAACAGGAATTCTGATTAGGCACTTTGTCGTAAAGTACTGCGATAGATAACTGTGGTTGTGAAGGTTCACATGGACTCGCCACTTTCGGTTGCTTTTCATTCTTACACCCTCAAATTTTAAACTTGATTTTTGGTCTAAGCCATGTTTTGACTTTAAAACTCTGCCACAAGAGCCTATTATCACAACTTCACATTAACCGATGTTCACGGTAGTGTTCAAACACAGCCTGTACTGCCCAGATGACCCCCAAAGTCCGTGGAGTAAGAACACCAGTCCCAGGCTGTTACCTGCAGTTGCTTCAGTGCCCCCAGACGCTGCCTGAGGATTTAAATGCTCTCGGACCATCTTCTGGAGGGAGCGCATAAAGACAGAGATCAGCCTGTCGATGTAGCTGGGGTTGTTGCAACAGGCCGACTTGAGGATCATAAGTGTCCCTGCAAGGCAGGAATAGCAGTGATTTTACAAAGACATAACAGCTGTCCTGGGGAGACAATTCCATCAGTACAGTGCCTGCCTGGCATGCCCAGGGACCAAGTTTGATATCTCATAGTCAGAAATGGGGACAAGCAATTGTAATCCCAGCATTGCAGAGACAGAAGACAGGCAGGTCCTGGGCCTCACATACACGCAAAATAACAGCAAAATTAAGTAACAGAAGTGTGCTTTTAAAGCCATCAACCCTGCCAACTCTAAAAGCTCCTGTCTGCAGGACACTGTTCACATTCTGAAGCATGAACTGTCACCCTGAATCTTAAGTTTGCCCACACTACCCTACCCTCCAGAGTCGACTTCTGTGCTTCAGTACAAAACATAGCTTCCCTGATGGGCGGTGGTGCACACACCTTTAATCCCAGGAGTCGGGAGGCAGAGGCAGGTAGATCTCAGTAAATTTGAAGGCAGCCTGGTTTATAAAAGTGAGTTCCAGGACAGCCAAGACTGTAACACAGAGACACCCTGTCCCTGTCTCAAAAAAACAAAACAAAACAAAAAGAAAAAAGAAAAAATTCTTCCCTTCAGTTTTGGATCTTAGGCTTTGACAAATTATCCTCTGTAAAGCTTTTTATCCCATGATGTTTGGGAGAAAGTAAAACAGGAGCAAAATCCTTAAAAGAACAACAACAACAAAGGTCAAGCCTATCTGAACATGAAAATTTTTAGAATTTATTGCGTGCTTCTATGAAAATTGCCCAAGATCAGAACAAGAACACTGAGTGAGATCTTCCACTAGTGAGGTGAGATGATTATTAAAATCATCTTGACCCTGAGAGAACTTGACTCCTACTCCTGGGTCACATCAAAGACCCATCAGAGGGCATCTGTCATTTATAGGTGTCAACATCCCAGGTGTGGACAATTTCAGGCTTGTCCTTGTTTAAACCTGGTTCTGCACAGCAACCAGTGTATAGTCAACCTGATTTTAAGCCAGGTAACCGAATCCAGGCTGAATATGGGATGTGTTGAGGCTGGAGAGATGGTTCAGTGGTTAACAGCACTTCCAGAGGACTCAGGTTCAGTTCCTAGCACCCACATGGGCAGCTCACAATTGTCTGTAACTCCAGTTCCAGGGAACCAGGTACTCTCATACTGACACACATACAGCCAAAACACCAATGCACACAAAAATAAGTATTTTTTAAAAAGAAAGAAAAAAATGGAATGTATCCTGCTCTGCTCTCCTCTAAGGACATAACAGTGACAGAACTAAATTCACCAGACAAGGAGGACCTTGGCACAGCCAATCACCATGAGACACCCCAACCTGTAGTCACCTACAGAGCGAGGCAGGGCCTATGGGGGTCACCCTACAGAGGAGCGAGGCAGGGCCCATGGAGGTCACCCTATAGAGGAGGGAGGCAGGGCCCATGGGGGTCACCCTATAGAGGAGGGAGGCAGGGCCCATGGAGGTCACCCTACAGAGGAGGGAG
>NW_004949125.1:4570116-4602919 GCF_000317375.1 Microtus ochrogaster | reverse complement strand
GAGGGAGTCAGGGCCCATGGAGGTCACTCTACAGAGGAGGGAGGCAGGGTCCATGGAGGTCACCCTACAGAGGGAGGCAGGGCCCATCGGGGTCACCCTATGGAGGAGGGAGGCAGGGCCCATGGGGGTCACCCTACAGAGGAGGGAGGCAGGGCCCATGGAGGTCACCCTACAGAGGAGGGAGGCAGGGTCCATGGAGGTCACCCTACAGAGGAGGAAGGCAGGGCCCATCGGGGTCACCCTACAGAGGAGGGAGGCAGGGCCCATGGGGGTCACCCTACAGAGGGAGGCAGGTCCCATGGAGGTCACTCTACAGAGGCAGGGCCCATGGGGGTCAGCTCTTCTTTGAGCACCTTGGAGAAGGAGCAAGTAGAGATGCTCCTTTACCTGTGATAGGAGTCAGAGCACACAAGATGGCCCCACTTAAAGTCACAAAAACCAATCAGTTGGCTCTAGAGCAGCCAGGTGTGAACAGGAAGACAGACTGATTAAAGCAAATACACCCAGGCCCTGCGTTTCAGAGAGCAGCCAGTTTAGGAAAGCAGTACATGTCTGTGACATTAGCAACTGAAACCATTTAGAACACAGGTTCAGACACAAGCATTTGTGTAACGAGTGCGGGTTACGGATCTTTTTATGTATAGAAAACAAGATATAGGGACTGGGAAGATAACACACACATTCATAAACATAAGAAGAAATAAAAACAGGGCTAGGCAGTGGGGGTGCACACATTTTAATTCTGGTACTCGGGAGGCAGAGGCAAGCAGATCTCTGAGTTTAAGGCCAGACTGGTCTACAGACTGAGTTCCAGGACAGCATGGGTACACAGAGAAACCTTGTCTTGGAAAACAAAGAAACAAAACCACCCGTCCAAAAAAAATTAAGTTAAAAAAAAATACATGCCAACCTATTAGTACTTACTACTAATGAATTGAGAGGTTTATAGTTAACTTTTCTAAGAATATTGATTTCCCAAGTTTTACACAATGACATTAATATGATAGGGAAAAAATTATGGTAGCAACCCAATTCTAAGGGCTAGAGTGGTAAGGAGCAAGGCGTCTAAGTTGGGCTTCTGGGTATCTGGGGCAGTTATTCCGCTGCCCTGATTATCTAGGTCTGTCTTTCTCGGACACAGCCCAGGAGGCAGCAATTCACCCACCAGTGCACGGGCAATCTTCAAGTCAAGAGTGCACTGGGGATGAGCAAAAGACTCGGAGGAGGAAGCACGAGTGATGGACAGAACGCAGAACCCAAGGCAGCAAAGCCTCCCCCCTCCCCTCAGGCTTTCCCAAGACAGCTGTCCAGGGAGCAGGGACCACAGTCCAAGTGAACCCCGGCTGGACAAATCACACAGGTACTCACCGAAGAGTTGCGAGGGGTTGGCGTTGGTGGCCTTCTCATAGTTAGTGAGCCCCTCGTAGATGACCTTCCCAACAGCTGCGTAGAGGCACTCCAGCTCTTCGTACTTGGAGGCCACGCTGGAAGTGCCTGCAACAATGTGGGGCAGGGAGCTGGGGTCAGGGCTTTAGGCTGCACAGTCCCATAGATGAAGCTCTAGCTGTGGAGTGGGCAGCACAGAGCCTTTCCTTACACAAGACAGTATGCGCCTCGTGGTCACGCCAGTGAGGGCAACTCTCATCCTGACAGCTCTAAGTACACTTAATCAGAACATGCACAATTTCAAGGAACCAGCTGCTCAACGTTCGTTCTGATACCTCAACCTAACTTCCCTTAAATAAATATCTGAAAAATAAATCCAGCAGATGAAGAAATGAATTTCAGAGAAGAAACAAAATAACACGTTACTGCTAAATTTTCAAGTCAAATAATGTTTTAAAAGAGATTGAGAGATTGGTCATGGTGGTGCATGCCTTTATTCCCAGCACTCAGGAGGGAGAGGTAGGCAGGTCTCAGAGTTCGAGACCAGCCTGAGCTATATAGTGAAACCCTATCTCAAAGACAAAACAAAAAAGTAAAGTCAGGAGTAAAACAGAATGTAGTTCTCATTACTGAGCATTCTCAAGCAACAGTCCCAGGCCCAACAGTCTCTGGCAAAGGAGAGGTATGAGGGAAGGGTTGCTTACTTGGCTCTGTAGGGAAAATGCTCATCAGGCGAGAGAGGAGGCTGTGGACGGCTCGCAGCACTTTGGTGTTCCCACAGGTCATGCAGGCAGCGATGCCCCGCTGCAGGGGCTTGAAGCTACTGAGGATGGCTGGTGACTGTAGCACAGTTAGCAGGAAGTTCAGCACTTCCAGTCCTGTGCAGATATTCCCATAGTTCACTTGGTTAGGCTGCTCCTGCAATGGGAAAACGAGCCACTCTCAGGTGACTTAAGTGGAGAGATGCAAATCCACAGCTTTGAAACTGGATGTCATCAAGTATTTGGAACGAAGTAAAAAGCCAGTGAAGAATGAAGATGGGTACCGCTGTCACAGCAAGTAGCCACCATACACAGCAGGACTTTTATAAAGCTGCATCCTAAACAGAATGTGATCTAAAATTTAGTCAAACCTCTTTAAAATGTCATTAAGTTTGCTCTAAAACGGAAAGGTATTAGAATGCTTCTGTTGGCCGGGCTACTTACTCAAAATACAAAAATCCAGGCCAAGGAAATGTTTTTCAAATTGTATCATGTAACCAATGTACTAGATGGTGGTATTACTAAAAATAAAAACTGTTTGCAGGAAGCATAGGCATGGCTTCTGGAAACTTCCATTCCTGTAGTTTACACACATCATGTATATATAGTTAGGTCTCAGCAGTTGCCCGGGAACACGGCAATGCTGTCTGTGAACTGGGCTATAACCAGAAAGCCAGTGACTTTTTCAGAAGGGCAATGAGGAATTTGGACAGCCATTAAGAACAGGACCTTCAGTTTGTACCATGAGCCCCGTGTAACAGCCTTTTAAACCTATGACAGCAGTGTTTTAATTCTTTGTGGACCCAAACAGCAAATACCTATGCCAGGTCTTTAAGTCCAAGAGTGAAAGCTTTTGAATTCCATCAAACAACTGGACAAAGGGAATCTGAGATGGCAGCGACATGATCCAGGCTTTTGCTGCCATCAGAAAAACCCAAGGATCAAGGTTTCCAGGTAAAAAAGACACAGAGATAATCCGGAATGGAACCAACTCATCAGCTGCCTACGCTGAGTCTACTCATTGAGAAAATATTTTACAAATTGTAAAGAGTATCAGGTTAGTCAGCCACAACAGTTATACCAAGCCAGCAGCGAAGTCAACATAAGATGTGTAAAAAAGACAGAAAGAAAGAAGAAAGGAAGGGGGGAAGGGAGGAAAGGGACGAATAAGGAAAAAAAGAAAGGAAAGAGAGAAGACAGGCATGCCTTGAAATATGAAAGACACCACTGATCTAGTCTAAGCACTCTGGGCTGACTGAGAGAGGGTCAAAGCCATGCTCATCAAGCCACAAGTCAGAGTAGGCACATCTTAAAGCTCAAGTTTTAGACTCAGGCCCAGCAGAGATGTCCCCAGCTAGGTGACGGCACCGACTGACAGGGCCCATGCCTACCACGGTCATCAGCAGCTTGTCAAACCACTGTAGTTTG
Source organism: Microtus ochrogaster (assembly GCF_000317375.1). Classification (NCBI taxonomy): domain Eukaryota; kingdom Metazoa; phylum Chordata; class Mammalia; order Rodentia; family Cricetidae; genus Microtus; species Microtus ochrogaster. Next base: position 4,599,344 of record NW_004949125.1, on the reverse strand, counting down.
AGCTCGGACTTGCACCACATATCCGGTCGTAAAGCGGTCTTGAGAAGATTCACACAGCGACGAGAGAGCACCTCTCCAGGTGACCCTGCGGTGTTGGTGTTGTCGTTGACCTACAAAATGCCAAGTGGGTTGGTCACTGAACACCAGCTTACAGGTACAGGAAGAGCAGCGACGCTGTTTTCTCAAACGTCCCTGCACCCACGCATCTTCCGACAGCTGGTTTTCCTCCTCCCTCTGGGCCTCTTCACCCACACACTCCCGCTCCCCTGCAGCAGGGTCTGCAGTAACTGAGAGCAGGGTCTCTACTCCTCAAAGAGGGGTATCTGCACACAGAACCCCTCGCCCTGCAAGGAAACAAGGGATCTCCGGTTGAACATCTCGTGATTCTTCACAATTTGTGCCAATCTCTAATATTTCACAAAATACAGTATTTTGCTCACAAGTTTTAAGGACTGAGGAACCAAGCCCCAAATGAAGAAAATTTAAGTTTTTGAGACTTCATGTCATTGGGTGTTTTGCCTGCATGCATGTTGGTCTACCACGCACATGCCTAGTGCCTGCAAAGGTCAGGAGAGGGGGTTGAATCCTCTGGACCTGGAGTTACAGATGGTGAGTCACAATATGTACGCTGGGAATTAAACAAAGTCTCACGGCACAGAGAGTGCCCTTAACTGTTGAGCCATCTCTATGGCACCACCACTCCGAATTCTTTTCTAAGGAAAATTTCATATTTTGGAATTTCTTTTTTGTAAAACAAAATGACAGGTTTTAGAAATAGATTCCCAGCAACCCTATGAAAACATAAATACCAGTATGATTGGTGAGTCCAAGCTATAAGCACTCCTACAAGGAACTGAAAGCTGCACAGATCCCTGCAGACTGGCCAACTCAGTGCCATGAGCTATGCACCATCCCCAACTTATATAGCAAAGAAAACAAGGAAGTGATTGACTGACCAGGATCCCTTAACTATACCAAGACGCTGCAAATTGTAAGATACGTTGGGCTGGGGTGCCTGGGTGGTTAAGGGTGCCTGGCATCAAGCCTGATGACCTGAATTTTCATGTGATAGAAAGAGAACTGACTCTCACATGTTATCCTGTGACTTCTATGTGACATATTGAATACATGGTAACTTTTTTTCAAGTCATGCCATTACTTCATTAACACTGAAAGAAGAAATCAGGGGGCAGACATGCCTACCACAAGAAAGACACAGGTATCCGAATGTGGCACACACCTGTAACTGCATCATTCAGAAGGTTCAAGTAGGAGGAGTGTAAATTAGAGGCCAGCCTGAGATACAGCAAGCTCCAGAAACAAAAGCCAGACAGTATGAGAACCATCTGGCACCAGGGTGGCAGACATGCTCTCAGGCCCGGTCACAGACTCCACGCTGCAGGGTTCTGCAGTACCATACCTGGCAAGCCACTCGGATGAGGAAGTTTACCACGGTGTCCGTGTGCTGCTTATCAATGGGCTTGGCAAGAAGAGAGTCGGCTCCTGGCAGGGACTGGCTCCTCCCAAACACCTAGGAAAGGACTGTCCTTTAAAGTGGGAAGGGACTCCACAGCCAGCACCTCTCATGGAGTGTGGACTCATCCTGCCAAATGTTCCCAGATTCTGGGCATGAAGGAGTCTGGGGGCAGAGGATCTCTGCTGTGTGAACCTTACAGTCCTGGCAGAGCACATGACTTAACGCACTAACTGGCAGTGAGGCGTGATGACTCATGCGACAGCCAGCCAGAGGGAACATGGCCGTGAAAAGATGGAGCCACTGGCGAGGGAAGAAACTGACTCTTGGTAGAAACGTTAGCAATAGCAGAATAAGTGCAGAGGAGGCTTGAAGTTTCTGTGCAGGAAGACCTGGGATATGAGCCGCCAGCCCCTCCCTCTACTGCTGAGCTCTACTGGAGCGAGCGCTCCATCACCAGTTGTTCTCAGCCCCTCTCCGGTAGAGTCTGGGCTGTGCCACACCCCAGCTTCCTCTTGTGGTCTTTATTGAAAGTAACCAGCAGACTCCTGATGGTAGTGAAGAGGAATGTCAGAAAATGGGAAAGACCTCCAGGAAGTGCTGTGCCCTGGGATTATTCTCAGTTCCCAGTTGTCTTTTGAGTAGTTGGCTCAAGAATGCTCAAAAAAAAAAAAAAAAAAACAGGGTAATATAGGCAGAGTCCCAGGAGGACAGCAGGTAGACCCAAGGAAAGCATAAGTTCTTACTGCACTGATGGCCCCGGTGGCTGCCCTGAAGCGTTTCACCTCCTGCGCAGAATCTACAGACAGTCCTCTCTTAATGGACGACACAGAGTTGACACCCTCTCCACTCGAGTTTGGGTCCATGTCAGAATCCGGCTGGAAAAAACAGACACACCAGACTTTAATGCCCGACTACTAGCAGACATGTAAGGAGCCCAGAGAGAGGTGATGGCAAAGGCCAACAGCCCCTACCTGCTGGTCCTTGATCCTCTGCAGTTCCCACTTGATAACAACCTCAGACAGGTCCACAGCCAACCGCCTCTGCTCAATGGTGACACTGGGAGTGAAACCCAGCCTCTGCATGGCACTGACCATGTGCTGTACCAAGTGGTGCCGCACCGGGTAATACACCTGCAGACACAGGGGCCAACATCACATCAGTATTCCTATAGCGAGAGTAGGGGCTCAAAGCCAGCGTCTGAGGCTGCACCACACACGTCTGCCATCCTTTTACATACTTTAAAGTGCTGCACGATGAGGTGGAGAATGTGCACCAGCTGTGGGACTGTGTGGCCTTCCTCCACGATGATCTTCCTGGTCCAGTGCGTCAGCATCTGGTGTCCATCCTCCATGCGGGCTGGCACTGCTGGGGTCAAAATGGCCATCGCTTGTCTCACAATCGCTCGGGCTTCCATTGCGTGAGCCTTTAGAAGACTGTGGAAAACCTAGAAAAAGAGAAGTTAGTTCTAGGGGATCTGATGCCCTCTTCTGTTCTCTGTGTACACTGCACAGATGTGTGTGTATGTGTATGTATGTCCTTCACATATATGTAAACACACGTGCACATATATCATGTACACACACACACAAACACACACACACACGCCAAAATCTCATACATAAACGATTTTTAAGGTTGTTTCATAGGAAGGTCAGATTTAGAAGCCTATGAGTCAGCACAACAAAAGCCACACAAGCCTGACAACTGAGTTTAATCCCTAGAATCCACACAAAGATAGAGAAATCAACTCACGATGTGGTCTTCTGACTGACACGTGTGCTGTAGCATGTAAGCGCCCCCACATACATCTCTCTCTCTCCAACACACACATATACACACATGAACAACAAAGTAAAATTAACAATGCAAAAGAATCAGAAAGTCACATGCCCTGAGCAGGGACGTCTGAGGAGACACGAGCAAGGCTGAAAAGGGGCAGAGCAACTAGGGAGAGCAAGCATCCTGGAATAGGGGTTCACACTGTGGAGTTTGAAAAACCACACACCAACACAGTTTTTCAGTGTGAAAAAGCACACACCAACACAGATTTTCACTGACCAAGTGCACCCCTTGGTTATAAACACTGGTGATGCTCCAGCAGAGGCAGGAGTGATGGGGGAAGTCCTCCTGTATGTGTTGCTTTACATGGTTGGTGAATGATGTTTTGGCCAATGGCTTAGAGTGAAGCCAGGTGGGAAATTCAAACATAGATATATAGAGTAGGCGGAGTCAAGAGACGAGGAGACAGATGCCGGAACCTTACCACAGCCTCATGGCTTACTGATACACAGATGGACAGAAATGGGTTAATTTAAGATGTTAAAGTTAGCTAGAAATAAGCATGAGTCATTGGCCAAATGGTGTTGTAATTAATATATTTTCTGTATGATTATTTGGACGTCCCGATCTGGATGGTTGGGAATGGAAGAGCAGTCTCCATACTACACAGGAGGATCCCTGCAAGTTCCAGGACAGCCTGGGCTAGAGTTAGAAACTGTCTCATGAACTCCTGGGTTGTCCTCCTCAGTCCCTGTCATCCTCAACTATTTTGTTTTCTACAATTTTGAGTATTTATTAAGATAATCCACTATTTTTAATAAGGCAGGAATGGGTGCCTCCCCATTTTTTTTTTTTTTTATTTTTAGTAGCTTTAAGAAAAGATGAGAGGAAAGGAGCAGATGAGACTGTCCAGAGAACAGGAGTACCCGTGGGGGTAGAGACAAAAACACGAGACAGGAGGGCATCCTATGAGGCACCTGTCCAGAGAACACGGAGTACCCGTGGGGGTAGAGACAAAAACACGAGACAGGAGGGCATCCTATGAGGCACCTGGAGGACGATTTTCTTATGGATGGCGAATTTGGCAATGATGTGTGCCAACAGTAGGTGCCCACTGTATTTGCAGGCAGGATCCACACAAGCCTTGGAAAGCAGACAGGGCCACGCGAAGGTCATCAGACGGCGCAGTTTGCTGTTGCGGTTCTTGTTGTTGTCATGGATGTGGTGGGGCGCATGCTCCACCAGCAATGTGGCATACTGCAGGAGGTAGATACGCAGGGAATCCAGCATATCTGCTTGTTTCTCAGGGTCCAGGACCTGACACGAAAGCAGGAATTCACTTTAGATTTTTATTATGATCATACAAGTCTTATCCTTAAAATTAGACCTTAAAAATACTCTTTTGGGATCTGGAGAGATTGCTCAATGGATAAAGACACTTGCTGCCAAGGCTTACAACCTTAGTTGAAGTCCCATAAACCACATGGTAACCTCAAATTGTCCTCTGACTTCCGTTTGTCTGTATGCATTCACAGACACACATGACACAGACATATACACATCTGGTGAGGGTAACCCCCAAGAATCTTATTCCCACAAACCCCTACCACAGGCATATACATTCACCCATCTGCAGGGGTTCGCCACACTGAGGTGCTCCTGGGGACACCACCTTGGTTATAAACACACTGGTAATGCTCTCTGGGTTGTCTCCTTCTGGATTAGGAGGTCCTAAGAGCTGTTCTCCTTCCCCCTTCTCAAAGCTGTACAAGAAAGCAGGATTCAAGATATGCTGCAGAACCTAGGGAGTGAAAAACACAAAGCAAAACAGCTGTGCAAACTTCTATTTAGGGGGTGTGTGCAAAGCAGAAGCATCCTGCACCATCAAGTACACTTGCCCAAGAGAGCAACTGTTCATCCTGACTTCCAGCCAAATGCCAACTGCCAGGGGAAGCCTGAAACTTGAGGAAGAGTGCCAACCTCAGTCTGGCTTTCTCTCCTTCCTCAGACAAGTTATTTCTAAACACATGGCAAGGCACACTGGTTCATGCAATGGCTTCAGCAAGACCACTCATCAGGCCCACTATACGAGCCTCTGCAGAGCTGCGGCTCATCAGGACAGGAGCTCCAGCACCTGCTGCCACCTCCTGTCTACAATGGGACTTACCTTTGCTTTCAGCTCATCTCCAAAATTGGGGTCATTAAACTCTACAAAGCGGAAGAAGAGGGCACGCTTTTGAGCGATGCTGTAATTTTTGGGGATCTCTTCTTCCATATACTCTTTCAAGAAGGTCATGTTGCAGAGGAAGCGCCCAGTGAAGGCTCGGAGTAGCTGGAACAGCAGCTCTATATCTCCATAGTTCCTTCTGAAGGGCCAGGACAAAGAAGAGGTTGGTGTAAGGTTAATTCTATAACTACACAGAACTCAGACTTGTGCCTTTTCAGTTTTCTTTCCTTTTTTTCAACTGTGTGGCATGCATATGTGTAGGCATGATTTTGCCAGAGTGCAGGAGGACCAAGGTTGATGTCTGGAATCGTCTCAGATTGTTCTTCTATTTTATTAGTGGAGACAGTCTCTCTCAATCAAACCCAGAACTCACTGGTGAAGGATAATCTTGCTAGCTAGTTTGCCCTGGGGTTCTTGAATCTGCTCTCTGCCTTCTAAGGAATGAATTACAAGCAGGCTGCTACACCCACCTACCATTTCTATAGGTTTCTGGGGATCTGAACTCAGGTCCTCATGGGTCCACCCTCTGTAACAAATCTGACCACACTATCCAAGGATCCAAAGACGAGGAACATTAGGGACAAGGCCACAGTGCAGAATTTTGGGCAGAGAAGAGGCCAATGCACCCACTTGCAATAGTTCAGCAGACAGAAGGCCAGAAGCTTGGGCTCTTTCCAGTTGGTGGCAGCCATGTTCTCTTTGCGGTGTCTTTCTTGAAAGGTCTCGCTTACCCACACTCTCCTCAGCTGGCTCACCAGAGAGTGCTGATTGGCTAGCCAGGCGTCATCATTTTTAACTATGATGCTTATGATCTGTAAGAAAGAGGCAAGTATCAGGGACCTGCAGCTCAGCTGAGCGAAGGGGCTTTGGGCTCTAACGCAAATGCCCTACCTTGATGGCCTGGAACTGGAGGTCCAGGCGCATGTTACTGGTGCTGGGTGAGCCAGGGCGGACTGCCGTCTGTGCTCCACCAGGCAGCAGCAGGGTGATGAACCTGTTGGGGTTTGCTGCCAACACATCCCTCAGAGGTCTGGCATCTTTATGTTTTAAGAAACTCTGAAAGCAAAAGAATGAAGAAGCTGCTTGGATCAGATCAAACTCACAAAGTTGGGAAGATACAATTTCTTCCATTCCTGGTTGGTCATTTCTTCAAAAAGGCAAACAAAAACAAAACATGGCACCGTTTTAGAAAGCTGTTGCTGGCTGTGAGTGGTGGAGCTCAGCTTTAATCCCAGCACTCAGGAGACAGAGAATAGCCAGTCCCAGAACAGCTAGGGCTACATTATCCCCTCCAAAAAGTTAAAAAAAAATTTAAAAAAAGATACTGGACTGGAGATATGGCCTAGCTATTAAAAGCACTTCTGTTCTTCCTTCCAGAGGTCCTAAGTTCAAATCCCAGCATCCACATGTTGGCTCACAAACATCTATTGATGTGGGAGTGATTTCTTATTAATAAAGAAACTGCCTAGGCCCATTTCATAGGTAGGCGGAGAAAACAGAACAGGATGCTGGGAGAAAGAAGTTGAGTCAGGGAGTCGCCATGATTGTCCCACTCCAGACAGACGTAGGTTAAGATCTTTCCTGGTAAGCCAGCTCGTGGGCTACAAAGATTAATAGAAATGGGTTAGATTAATATGTAAGAGCTAGCCAATAAGAGGCTGGAACTAATGGGGCCAGGCAGTGTTTAAAAGAATACAGTTTCCGTGTAATTATTTCGGGTATAAAGCTAGCCGTGCAGGCGGCCGGGTACTGGAGACACAGCTCCGCCGCTCCTAATTCAACAATCTATAACTGGGATGAAGAGATCCCAGGCTCTCTTCTGGTGGGCAGATGTACATGCAGACAAAGCACCCACATACATAAAATAATCTTTATAAAATATTAAAAGATGTTTTTAGGACCAACATTCCAGCTCAGTGGGTAAAGATGCTGGCACTGAGTCTGATGACCTGACTTTGAGTTCTGGGACCCATTGGTAGATGGTGACATCCAATTCCTGAAAGCTGTCTTCTGAACTTTATACATCCACTGTGGCATGAACACACGCATAAACACACACATAAACAAACAGTAAGAAAAAAGTGATGGTTCCCAATAGCAATCCTACTTTCTAGTTGTGAATTTAAAATATTTATTTATTTATTTTTAAATTATTTATTTATTTGGTTTTCCAAGACAGGGTTTCTCTGTGTAGCTTTAGAGCCTGTTCTGGAACTCACTTTGTAGACCAGGCTGGCCTCAAACTCACAGAGATCCTGATTCAGCCTCCTGAGTACTGGGATTGAAGGTGTGCTCCACCACCTTTCGGTGGTTATGAATTTATAACTCTGTTATTTGTTTGTTACAACCACCAAAATCCTCCCAACCAACTTATGGGTTGCAGATTTGAAGACATGATCAGATAGCAACCAAGTTCCTGACACACAGACCTCTGAGAAACACAAAGCCAGGATACACAGAGGTGAAACACAAGTCCGTCAGAGGCTGAGCACACTGGCTGACAGCACTCTGTAGGAACCCACTACAGTCGCACAGGTTCCTACCATGAACATGCGGCTCCACTGGGGGTCATTCAATGTTGCTTCCATCATGAAAAGCTCCACTGTCTGCGAGGGATGCCGCGTCAGAAACTTGATAAGAGGCTCTCTGAATGGGCTGCCCGCCTACAAAACATAGAGCAGAAATGCAAACCACACCATCCTTTTCAAAGACCTTCCAGCCATCACCATAGTAACAAGGCAGCCCCTCCAATCACACCATAATTAGGTATTAAGACCAATATCCTTATACTGTCAAATTTTCTCAATAAAGCATTTTAACAAAATGAGCCAGGTACAGCAGTACAAAGGATGGCTCCAAGTTTAAGGAAAGCCTGGGATATTTAGCAAGTCCTGCAAGTTATTCTTTGACATCCACATTTACACTGTGGTATGTGTATGCCCACACAACACACAAACAGGCAAAAAAAAAAAAAAAAATGACGTTTTCCAGTAATTGTTTTGTTTTTGTAGTTTTTCGAGACAGTGTTTCTCTATGTAGCCCTGGATACCCTGGAACTCACTCTGTAGACCAGGCTAGCCTTAAACTCACAAAGATCCGCCTGCCTCTGCCTCCTAAGTGCTGGGATTAAAGAGTGAGCCACCACTGCTAGGATGTTGTTTTGTTCTTTAAAAAGACACATGGTGACCACAATCCCAGACAAACACTCCTCTCAGTCTTCATCACAGAAGCTTTTCTTTATAACTAACAACAGCGACGCAGAGACGCCAAGATTAAGAACGGATGAGTGAGTGCTCAGTCCTAGCAGGACTTTCCCACCCCGAGACACAAGGCATAGCCCATGTGTTGGTGAGCTTATCAGCGGAGCCTGGCAATAAACCGTCAGCATGGATGCAGGACTATTAGCTACTGATGGATTTTGGGAGATGGGGTGAGCTGGAGGTGCATGATCTTCAGGACTGAGATGACTGGTGAGCGCAGGAGGCTCCAGTGCATCGTTTCATGCCTGTGGTCACTAGGTTGGTTCTGGTTAAATTCGATGGGCTACAATAAATAAAGGCACACAGAAAAGGAACTAAAGGTAGGAGGGAGAATGACAGGCGTGGGAGAGGGAAGAAAGGGGACGTAATGCACAAATGGTCATGTAGGGAATTGGAAAACCCACATTCAATTATTTTTTAAGACACAAAGTCTAAAAACTCAAGAAAAAAACATCAAAACTAATATCAGCCACACAGCCACAGGTGTGTTTGCCCATGCTCCAGTTCACACGGGTATTTTAACAGGGTTATGAAAGTGGTCAGGACAAACTCAGTGGATCACAAAACACAACAGAACAGAAAGACAACACAACAAAAAACCCCCATGAAATTGATGGGGGACGGAAAGGGGTAGGTATGCTCAGAATGCATTATATAGTAGTGTAGGAGGTCCTTCTGTATTTGTATTGCTTTCATTAGTTAATAAAGAAACTGCTTTGGGCCTGGTGTCAGGGCAAAACTTAGGTAGGTGGGGAGACAGAACTGAATTCTGGGAGGAAGAAAGCAGAGTCAGAGAGCTGCCATGGAGACGCCAGGTCAGGCATGCTAAATCTTTCCCGGTAAGCCACGACCTCGTGGTGAACACAGATTAATAGAAATCAAGATGTTAAATCAAGATGTGAGAGTTGGCCAATAGAAGGCTAGAGCTAAAGGCCAAGCAGTGTTTTAATTAATACAGTTTCTGTGTGATTATTTCGGGTGTAAGCTAGCCGGGTGGCTGGAACAAGGGGCCCCGCTCCATACAACAATATAGGATATAAAACTGTCAAGTGAATACATTTCAAAATAAATAAAAAACAAAAATACTACAAGCAATAGATGGAAGGAAATCAGAATCAATCCTTAGTCAGAATTAACCGTACCTCAATTAGCATGGCGCGCTCCGTCTTCATTACAACCTCTAGCAAAGGTTTGACCAGCGTTTGAGGTGCAGCTGGGATCAGATGGAAAAGGTTTATAATTGCTGAGCAAATCTTCATTTCCTAATAAAGGAAGCCAGAAACCATAAACAGGTTGATCAGTTCTGTGACTGGAGGAGAGTACTCGCTACAGACCCTACTACCGTCTAGCTACATTCACAAGGCTGGCCACCGAAGCAAAGAGTGAACACGGAAAAGCCACAACTTACCAGACCTGTTACATCACAGCTCTGTTTTGTCTTGAGGAAACTCACTGCCCTCGACCTTCAACTCATCTGTCTCTGGGGGACAGGGCTCAGTGTGCCTCGTGTGTTTACTATGCCTTTTGTTTTCAGAACACTGACAAGTGTCAGAGCCGACCCTTCTCAAGGAGGCATGGTGTGACAGTGCCATCCACTCATCACGTGGATTTCTAAGACATCATGTTCTGAGAGCACAGACTCTGACTGCACTGGCGCTGAGCATTTGTCGGCCAGGCTGGAGACAAAGCTGACAAATGGCCGTGCTGGGCCCCGTCCGTGTGGGGCCTCCTGAGCTCTGCTCTCTAGCACGTGCACACCATGTACCGGTCTGCTCTGAGGGTCAGCCCCACACCCCAAACTCAGGTCAGGTTTTCTTCTGCTGTGAAGGGATTTCTCCCTGGTCGCGGGGCAAGGGAAGAGCCCAGAACGCCACCATGTACCATGTGTGAGTTGTGTCTGGGGCTCTTAGGGATAAAATGGGGATGAGCCTGACGCCAGGATGAGATGGCGCTTAAACATCAAAGTAGGAACCAAGCTGCAAATAAATCGCTCAGGATCATCCCACTCCACTTCATATTTAAGTCTTTAAAGAGAGCATATTCTCTCCCGAAGTAACATTAAAGAATGGTAATTTATGCCACAGAATTTTTTTTTAAAAGTAGGAATATTGAAAAATTCTCCTTTGCTTTCTGTAAGACTGCAAGAAGGCATTATCATCCCCATTTTACAGAGGAGGGAAGCTTGGCTCGACTGTCCAAAGACACAGTGCTGTAACTGTATCAGTGTACGGGGGCATGCAAGAGAGCGTGTGTGCGTGTGTGCGTGTGTGCGTGTGTGTGTGTGTGTGTGTGAGACAGTTTCTATCTAGTCTGAGGGAACTGGTGAGCCGTCAGTGTGACAGACGGTGTAATCGTTCCCCAACTTGTAGCAGGCCTGGATATCCCATGAGGACTTTCTTCTCAGGAGGCTGCTGGAGGCTTGCACTTGTCATGGACGCTAGGACAGGGGAGTTTGTTTGGTTTTAGCTAGCACTGAGAGACTGAAATTCTGACACACAGAAAACACGAGAACTTAGGATCTGGCTTAAACGTCCTAATAGAGAACATGCTTGGCATCCGGACAAGTCACAGCAATGATACTACGACAGCTCCGCCACAGACAAGACAGTACAGGTCACCGCACTCAAGGGCACAAGGCACTCTGTCCACTACAGGATCACAACACAGCTAACAAAGTCACGGCAAAACCAAATGCGACAACAACCCCCGCCTGCAGCCACACTGCAGTTCTCACCTCTACCCCTTCCATGGCAGGCTGAACCAAAACAAAAGTCACAGCATGAAAACACGGGCAACCAAATGGGAAGGAGAAAAGAAAACGGAAAAATCAAAAGTGTTCTTCACATTGCAAGTCATAACTGACTTAGAGAAGGTTGCTCTCACCTCAAACTGACAGAATGGAGACAAGGAACACCTCCCGCACTCTGAAATGCTCTCCTGAGGATGGGGAGGAAAATCATCTTTTTCTATTGATGTCATAGACAGAGAAACTTCCCACATACTCCAAGACAGGCAGGGTTATTGGGGTAACAGGACAGTACAGGCACGATAATCAGAAAGCACACAGCAGTTATGCGCCCTCACACGTCAACAGCCCTCGGACAGGGTTCTACGCTGGGGCTCTTTCCTAAACCACAAGTTAAAATCATGGTTTCAGAATTCTTACACAAGGAGAAAAATGATAAGACTTTGTTGTATGCAAACGGGCTTTAAAAAGACTTTCTTCTCAAAGTGAATAATCCAGGATTTTATGTCAAGTGCTGAAAGAGTTATAAAAATAAGGATAAATTCTTTCCTAGCTCAGCAGGAGAGAAGCAGGCAGTGCAGCCTCATCTGTCAGGCATGTCTAAGACCCCAACCCATGAAGAACAGTTGGCCATTGGTGTAACCACCTCCACCCTGGTGTTTGTCAACTTGAGACAGCCTAGTGTCTCAACTGAGGGGCTGCCCACATCAGTCTGGCCTATGGGCATACCTGTGAGGAACTGCTTTGATTAACTGATATAGGAGTACCCAGCCCAGTGTGGGTGGTACCATGAGAACTAGTTTGGGAATAAGCCGGCAAGTTCTGTTCCTTCGTGGTTTCGGCTTCAATTTCCTGTCCTGACTTCCCTCAGTAATGGTCTGTAAGCTACAAATGGCAATAAATCCTTTTCTCCCTAACCTGGGTTTGGTCAGAGTATTTTATCATAGCAACAGAGAAAAAAACTAGAACATCCCCAGATACGGGTTGTGTGGTCAAGAGATCTCTGTAAGACCAGCACTGTGCATGTGTGCAGAGATGCCACACGTGGTCCTGTATAGGCTCAGTGTCAAAAAGATAAGGCCATCCAGACATGGAACCTGTCCAAAGCTCAATCCCCAGAAATCAAACTGCAGAGGAGCTTGTGTCTATCTTTCAATTGGCTATGCATATATTCAAATATGGCATCGCAACTAAGAGCTCGAGAGCTGAGCAGTGACCTGGTCTTGGGTGGAAATGATGAAGCCATGGTCATCCGCTTTGCCGTGAAATCCAATGCTGTGGCCTGAGCTTAGGAAACGGCCATCAATGCAGACTGCTCTGCCCTGCACAAGGAGAATGTCCCATGCAAGGGGACTGGCCTGCACCCCTGCCTTCTTAATCCACAGCTCCAAATAACATTCTATACAAGTTCACAGTATTGTTTTAAGTCAATAGAAGTCATTTACTTACATATTAGATTTCTGGCTTTTTTTTTTGTTCTTAAAACATTTCTTAGTACATTCGTTTATTGGAGGGCTGATACACCAGGGGACGTTGTGAACATCAGAAGACAATTTTCAGGTCGTCAGTCCTCTCCTTCCACCATGTGGGTGCCAGGGACTGAATTCAGATTGTCAGGCTTCGTGACTGGAGCCTTTAAGCAGCTAACCATCTCATGGGCCCTCTGAATTTTGGAGAGTTAATTTAGATGTTTACTCTAGAAGATCCAGTTTATTTTTTAAGGTCCGTGTGAGCATCTAAGGGACGAGATGGGAGGATAAGCAGCAGGCTGGCTGCACCCATCTCCAGGGCCCAGGCTCCATCCGCTCTCTCTGCTCTCCTACGTGACCTTATTTGACTTTTAAAACACAAGTAAGAAATCTTACAATGGGCCTTACAGCAAAGAAGTTTGAAATACTGATTGAGATCTGCTTAGCTGGCACCTTAGAAGCAATAGGAACAGGACACCAAAAAACACTTTGAATATAGGACGTTCAAAACAAATGATACAGTAAAGCCAAAAACCAAAAAAATTTCCAAGTTGGAATGAGGCAACACATCCAACAAGGAAGAACAAGGGACAAGAGCCATGACAAGTGGGGTTCTGGAATTAGGGATGCTACTATAAAATGTCCCACCAGGTATCACATTTAGAGAAAACACTGAAAATTAGCATATACAATTTTAGAATCAAAACAGCAAGAAATGAGCATTTTTAAGAGACAAGTGGCTTTCAGGACAGACATCAGATACTTAGGAAGACTTAGTTATATTAGTTTCCCCTAGAGACGATGTAAATTTGCTGTGTGTGCTAGTCATTTAATTTTTAATGACCAGCTGAGGTGTGAGGACTTTGTTCCTAGAAAATACCCATGCTGGCATTTACGGAATGCTTTATTAAGTCTCAACGAACTTCTTGGTTTTTATTGGGCAATTAATTAGACATCAGAAAGTGATGACCAACTACTGAGTGAAGGAAGCAAGGAAAACAAGAGCTGTGGAGCTGAACGACCTCTATGTAACAAACAGAAGTACACTGCTTAGAAGGGACTAGTAGAGTGGAGCCACACTGCGCACTTCTGGAATGCTGGTCTACAGAAAAGTCCCATTAAAGTGAGCAAAGGGGAAATTGTAAAGAAACATAACGGAGATTGTTCATCCACTAGGAGCAATAAAGCACACGGCACATCAACTGTAACCTACGCCTGGCGGGCATCACGGTTAACTGCCAACAGCAGCTGTGCAGCATGGACCCCTCCCAGAAACAAGCTAGCCACTCACATTTCCGTCACTCCTCTGGCCGCCTTTGTGTGTGATGACCACCACTTCCATCCACTTGCGCAGATGTTGCTGTTGAAAAGAGAAAAAAAAAGAAACCACCCTCAGACACAACTTCATGAGAAATCCTGCCCTTCAGCAGCAACCTGCAGTCACTTGATTTCCTTGTATTTAACAGCATCACAATCTCCCATTACAGAAACAGACTAATCACACAGCAAGAGGCGTGACAGGTGTGCCGTCTTGTTCTGCAAACAAAAGGCCAAGCTCCAGCAGGAGAGACCTGACCCAGGCAACACAGTTCCAGGCCTGGCACTTTCCAGTTGCCATCAGTTCTCAGGATCCTGTGCCGGACTGGGGGTGGAAGGAGAGGTGGACAGAGACTCCATGTGGGCCAGCGTGTCAAGGAGCCTGCTGTGTACAAGACAGTGCGAATTCATGAAAGTAGTGAGTGGAGGTTGGGGATGAGGGGCCCTCGTAGAGCTTGGATGTCTAATAAGAGACCGGAAGGAGAGGGTGTTCTAGGAAGGTGAGTGCCAAGGGCTCTGCCAGCTACTGTGGCTGAAGGGACCCCAGGGAGGAGGGCAATGTGGTAAACATGGATTCCTCTATCAGTGGCTGGAGAAAGGACTCTATTTGGGCATCTGCTAGTGAGTGAGGATTCGTGAGGCTCAGTGACACCGGGCAGAAGCCTCTGAGCAACCATAAGATAGAACGACGCACTAACGGGCAAAGATGTGGATGACTGAAAAGTGTGTGCTATGACAAATGCCAAACCCCTGGAGGACACACAGGCTGCCCTAAGGAGGGGGTGCCGGGCTGAGAGAGAAACTGAGTAGTTTTCCACTTTTTGGAATTTTTTTGTTTCAAGTTTTTTGAAACAGGGTCTCACAGTGTAATCCTGGTTAGCCTGGAACTCACTGTGTAGACCAGGTTGGCCTCAAGCTTACCGCAATCCACCTGTCTGTCTCCCGAGAGTGGGGAAACATAACGGAGCACACCACCATACCCAGCCACCTTCCGCATTTCAACAGTGTGAATGTTGTTCTTCTCATTTATTCAGTGCACTATGGAATAAATTTAAACCCATTTCGCTTACCATCATCTGATCACAAAACTTATCATTGAAGGAATTGGGGAAGAGCCGAGTAACAGAGGTCAGCCGATTCACGACATTCAGGGTCAAGCTCCGATAGTCTCCCAGCATCATCAGCAAAGGCCGCATGTGTGTATGAATCTGATCTACTTCTATGGTGGCACCTTCCAAAAACTAGTCAAAAAGGAAAGTTACCCAGAGAAACAGGTGGCAGACAAAGTAACAGAATGAACCAACTCCACAGGAAAGGTCAGTCTGCCCTTGGGAGAAGGGCATTAATTTCAGGCTTCCCAGGAAGTACTGACCGTCTAAAGCTCAGCCTTACTGTGTTTCAAGATTCAGTATGACATGGGCAGAGATGCTGCAGCTCCATGCATGCTGACCAGACAGGCCCAAGGACTGCAGGTGTGGTCACACTCACCTTCCGCATGCAGGCTTCTCCGGCCTCCTGCAGCTCACTGTTGGTGGAGTTGAGGGCTTTGAAGAGCGCAGCGATGATTTTCTCCCTGGACTGAGGAAGGTAATTGCAGGCAGCAAGGGCATCTTCAGAGAGAAAAACAGTTTTTATTATTCACCCAAGAAACAGCTCAGTAATTTCCTCCTCTGAAGGATCCTACCAGGCACAAACCATTAGCCCTCCCTCCTGTTAGCTGCAGAACAGAAAAGCTGGGTTTGGTGAAGCAGGCCTTTAATTCTGGCACTCAGAGGCTGGGCAGGTGATCTCTGAGTTCAAGGCCAGCCTGGTCTACTGAGCAAGTTCCAGGAAAGACAAACAGGGGCTACACTGAGAAACCCTGTCTCAGAACGAGCAGGGGGTGGGGTGGGGTGGGGTGGAGGAGCAGGGCGGGTTCTGAGGCTGAGAGAAATGGCACTATGTGGTGAGTATGACAGTTCTCTTAAACTAGAACATCTGATTTAGGAAATTCACAGAATAAGGGTTTAATGCAGAACAAAAGCCCATTTATTAAAGACAACACGACTTAAATCCTAACTATGTTGGTACAACTTGACCAACACAATTTCTGACTCTCTTTAGAAGAGCATTGAGGACTGACATTTTAGACTGACTATGCCGGAGGACCAGCCTATGCTTGGCAGCTGGATTCTCACTGGCATGCACTTACTTAATGCTGCAATCCGTAAAGGCACCAGGGACGGCAGGCTTTTGTAACAGGGCAGCTTCGTCAGAGCCGAATCCTCGGCCTCACACAAATTCAGCAGCTGACAGAGAAAAAAAGAAGCTTTCAGTTCACCCCACTTCTCCCGGGGAACGGGAAGATTACAAGCTGCACTCAACATCAATTTGTCACACACACTGAAAAAATTCATCCAGAAACAACTCAAAGCCTAAAGAATTTCAACAACCAACAGAGGCCCTGCTTCCTTACCCCAAAGTCAAACTCAGTTAAAGCCACCTGGGTCACACCTGATTGGCTGCGGTGTCACCAGTTTCCTGTCAATCCTACAACAGCTAGCGCTTTCCCAGGACAGACAGACAGGCCACAGGCCATAGTGCCACAGTCCTTATGATGATTTGCTTTAGTTCTCAAACTGGGAAGAGTCTCAGTAGGGCAGGCCTGTAGGAACTGCCTGATAGCCTGATCAAGGCAGCACCAGCTCCTGGGTGCACGCCTTTCTCTCTGCTGACTGTGGGGTGACATGACTGTCCTAAGTTCCTGTCTGGAGCTCCTAGCAGTGACAGACCACAACCACAACTATGAGCTAAAAACGCCCTTTTCTCCCTATACTGTCCTTTGCCAGTGTTGTTTTTATTACCACAACAGTACAGGAAAGGATATAGGGGCACACCAATGGTCACTGGGAAGCCCACAAGCTCTAAATCCAGACTCGGTGGCACACAGGCACCTAAATGTCTAGCATCTAAAACACCATGTGCCTTTCCTATTGCTATTTCCCCCTTCTCCCTATGCATGTCTTAGAGAACTGGCTTTCAAGCTTTACCATTTCTTTTAAAGGTTTACTTTATTTTTACTTTTTTATGTGTATGCGTGTTTGCCTGAATGTATGCATGTGCATCACGTGTGCCTGGTACCCGAGGAGGCTAGAATAGCGTTGTATTCTCTGCAGGTGGCGTTTCAGACAGTTGTGAGCTGCCATGTGGTGCATGTGCACACATACAGATAGTAAGTCATATATTCAAAATCAAGTTGGAATGTAACCTGTAGATGCTAATCCAGAGCCAGGCAACACTGGATACCATGTTTCCTTGGATCCCAGGAGCAACACACCTGCTGCAAGTGCCGTGCCAGGCTACAGCCGGGTGTCTCTGCAGCTGCCCAAGCCTTTTCTGGAAGCTGCCTGAGCTCGAGCACAGGCTGGCGGTCAGTCATCAGCCTCACTCTCACACCATACCTCTGTGTAGAACACCTTGTGCTCCACTACATTGAGATCCATTGTGAAGAGCCGAGGCTGCAGCGTGGTACAAAATGTGTTGCCCTCCATCAGGCCGATCTGTGCATTGGCAGGCTGGTGACGCAACAGGTGCTTCTTCGGTGGGACCATGTCCTGAAGGACCTGGAAAAAACCAAGCAGGGTGCCACTCGTCAGATGCCCTTCAAAAAGAAAAGACCTCTCACCTTCATATTCCACAGTAGCCAAGTTGAAAACTGACAAGAAGTCATTACAGAGGCCTAAACTTTCATTAGGCGGAGGACATATCACGCTTGTATTACAGTGTAGACCGTGTCAGATTCGTTTTGCTCCTCACATTTGAGTGACCTCACAAAAACAACAGTCCCACGTGTGAATACACACCCAGAAAACCAGCCTTCTTTCTGTTCTTACTAACAACTGTGGACATATACAGCTATCTGCGCATCGGAGAATCATGGGCCGAGTGGTTCTTGTAGCTCAGATGTGAAGCAGAGACCCCTGCTGCCCGTGTCAGAAACTTACCTCTTTATGTGGCTCCATAATCACTGTCACACTTTTCCCAGTGACCTGGGCCAGGACCTGCAGCGAATGCATGGCTTGCTTCCTCACAGTTGAGTTTGGAGAGGTGACTTCACGAACTAAATCGTGGGTTACATGGTGAAAAGATTTCTCCTGAGCCACTACAATTTCTTCGGCTCTCTCCTCGTCTTTTAGAGGTGTTGCGCACCTCATCAGGAGCTGCTCCAGGGTGGTCTTCGCCATGGCGACTGCTCCATTGGAAACCTGGAGGTGGAAGAGGCCTTAGAAGGAAAGCAGGGTAATGCTACTCCCCAGACTCCCAGGTCTCCAGACACTGGGGAGGAAGGAGCTCATGGCCACTGTGCCACCATCAAGGAGAAAGACAGCTACATAGCATCCATTTGGACCAATGGGGTCAAAATTACCTCATTCTAGGTCCTTCTTGTTTATCCTTCAGAAAAGGACACTACACATGACCTTGCATTAAACAGAGATCCTGGCAAGCCCACCAGATTCTTTAAGGATAAGTCAGATCTGCACATGGGCTCAGATGACATGCCTGGGCCTGGCAATATGGCTCAGAGGGTAAAGGAGAGCTTGCTGCCCACCCTGACCACTCCAGTTTAATCCCCACTTGGTAGAGAACTAACTCCCACAAGCTGCTCTCTGCCCTCCACACTCATGTTGTGGCATGAATAAAGGATGTCATCAAAAACTAACAAACAAGAAAGACAATGTCACACCTGTGGGGACTTTGCTGTACCCAGAAAGCAGCATTCCCTGCAGATCCACCCTGAACCAAGGTAACAGGGAAGGTACCCGGAGATTAACATATGAGTTAGGAGCTGTCCCTCTATTAAAGATGCTATAATAAAACCAAGCAAAGTCTTATAGCTGGGAAGAGTGTCTAAGAGCAAGGACTCTGCAGGCAGATCAGCTCTTTGTGAGTAGTACCATTTCTGAGCCTCAGGGCTACCCACAACCTACCTCTCCAGTCAGGTCCATCATAACAAAGAGCAAAGCTTTGAGGAATGTCTGCTGGTTTTGAAGAACCCACGTGAGTGGAAGCCGCTCCATGAGAAACTTAATGGACACCACACCTCCCAGCTTCGCATACCAGGCCTGCTCATAGCAGCAAGCGCACAAGCGCTCCACGATGTACGAGAAGAGGGGCAGTTGGCATGCCTGGAGAGAAACAAGCCAAGAATAAGGCGGTGCCACCATCCTGAAGCCAATAACTTCTAGAAAAGTACCTTCAAACTCAGAGGACACTGTCCAGGAGCCCTTACCCTCTCCTTGGAGCCCAGGATGATGCTGGCCACATCGAATATCACAGCCAAGGCCACCTCCCCAATTTTGCACAGCTCCTTCTCTTCATAAGCCATACAGATAGCTATCGCATCAATAAGGACCAAGGGATCCATTCCTTTGGACCCATTCTCTTCACTGTGGAACATGGCTGTGCTGGGCTGGCTGCCCACCTGGTAGCAAGGTAGCAAGAAAGGACCTGGAAAGAGAGGAATCAGGTACACAACAAAGCAGAGGTCATTCATGGAGACATGTATGACCTCCAATTACAAATCAGCTTCATTTTCCCATAGGGTTAGGGACTCACTGAAGCCAGCACTGGTATTCTAATTACATTTTATTGCTCTGCACATGTGGAGACTATAAGTAGGCATGCACGTACCATGGTCCGCATGCCATGGTCCACACACAGAGGTCAGAGGACCAAGGCAAGGGCTGGCTCTTTCTTCTACTGTGTGGATTCTAAGGATGAACTCAAGCACCCTTACTGGCTGAGCCATCTCACCAGCCCTGTTGAATTAGTACTTCAAACCAACCTCCAGTAAACTACAAATATTTGAAAATCAAGTAGTTTAATTCACATTAAGTCCATTTTTCTGACTGTTTCCAACAACATATTGTACACTGTTCAATAACTTTGGTCAAAATTCGAAAATGAGACTGGCACAGAGCTAATTTAGGAGCACGTTTGCCCAGCACTCACAGAGCCCTAGTGTTTAGAAACCAGACTTGCTGATGCACATCTGTGTTCCCAGGACTCTAGGAAACTCCAAGTTCCACTCAGCTAATGCTGGGGCTCGGCTGTCTAAAAGGAGAAAGTGTGGGGCAGCTAGAGGGCCGTGCAGGTAAGAGCACTGGCCACACAAGCCAATCGACTGAATGCAACCTCCAGGGCTCAGGGGAAAGACAGGACCGACCCCAGGAAACTATTCCCTTGACTTCTATAAGCTCACTATGGCATAAATGCTTGCACTCAAACACAAATACACACAGCAGTAGTAAGTGTTTAGATGCTCAAAGATGAGCTTTTTAAAATACCATTGATCAGCCAGAGCCTGGGAATATGGGTCTTGAGTCAGCCATTCCAGACAGTAACAAAAATACCAGTGACAGCTATACCCTAAACACCTGTGGTCACAGAACAATTTGAAAGCTATGTCTCTTGGGTCTCCAGCCCGAGACCATACAGAAATTATCAAGATTAACTTTAAAGACGTTACCACAAAGAAACACTGTGAAACAACTGGTGTTTAGTTGTACAGTTCTGACTCTGCCAGCCAGGAAAATAGAGGGGTCAGAGTTCAGCAGTGTCACTGGAGATCACAAGGCTCTAGGGTTCTGAGGGGAAACAGGCACTACTCAAGTGTGCTCTACAGCTATTACTGCTTATGGAAAGAAATACAGAAATCTTAGGGTATTCCTGGGTGGTGGTGACGCACGCCTTTAATCCCAGCACTTGGGAGGCAGAGACAGTTGGATCTCTGTGAGTTTAAGGCCAGCCTGGTCTACAAGAGTTAGTTCCAGGACAGGCCCCAAAGCTACAGAGAAACCCTGTTTTTTGGTTTTTGTTTTAAAAAAAAAATAAAATAAAAATCTGAGGGTACGCTTTCAGAGACTTAGTGGCAGCTGCTGGGCCACAGACATTTCTACTGTGTTTTGTGGAAGCACAGTTTGCAAAATGTGAACACATACAAGCAGTCCTGCCTACACTGTGAGCTCCAGAGAGCCGCCATAGCAGAGGACCGGGGAACCAGCATAGTGTGGGAACAGCCAGGGCAAACACAAGCACTGCAAAGGGGGCGTAAGGAGCTGGCTTGGGGACGTGAGTGACAAGGGGCAGAGACTGACCTTAGACAACACCACTAGAGGGTGGACGATCAGAAACCATCTTGTTTTAATGTGAATTACATGTACTTCTGTGTGTGCACGCGTGGGTACCAGGGCATGCACGTGGGAGCCCGCATGTAGAAATCGGAGGACAGCCTGTATGAGTCAGTTATCTCCTACCACCACTGGGCTACCTCACTAGCCCATTTTTGTTTTACCCACCGTTTGTCCAATACACCCAGATGTACTTCACACAAAAATGCAAAGAGCCTGAAACTTAAGTTGGATAAAACTTGGTGCACAGTGCTCCCCACTGAGATACCAATTTATTAATGAAGGCCATGAGAAAAAAAGCCCCTACTTTGCTCACACCACAGCTTGACCTGATGGCCTTGGTTCCCAAGCCGCCAACTCACCACACTGCTGAGCCACGGCTACCATGGTGTAGTGGCGGATCAAGCTGGCTACGAAGGGCAGGGCACTGGGTCGCAAGTCTTTGATGACTGCTGACATGAACGCCCCTGTCAGAGCCTGTTCAAACGTCTTCCGGGCTGGAGTGTCCTGGGCTTTGTAGCGGTGTGATATGATGACATTGGGAATGGTCTTTTCTGTAAAGCTGAAAGACAGAATTCCATCCATCACCACACCCAGTGTCATGAGCTCCCCTCTGCTCCAACTTCAGCAGTATTTGGTACCACATATGGACTTTATTTTCAACATTTCTGGTCAGTGTTTAGAGAGACAGCAAATTATATTCTACTTAACATATATCCCAAGCACAGATTTGGAACTAAATTATGAAATAGTGGCAGTCAGTACTCTGTCATTATTTTCTACTTTACATGTTAAGGCTGCTGTGATGGCAAAAGCACTGGCCACTTTTTAAAAAACAGTTTTGCTTTCATGTGTTTTGCCTCTGTGTATCTATGTGCATCATGTAGCTGCTGGCTTTCCATGTATTTCAGAGGGGGGCAGGGGATCACCTAGAACTGAAGACATAAAAAGACTGTTGACCCATCGTGTAGGTTTCAGAGTCTGAACCCAGATCTGCATAAAGAGCAGCAAGCGTTCTGAAACACTGAGTCATCGTTTCTGCAAGGGATCTGAGTTCAAGTCCCAGCATCCACTCAGCAGATTATAACCATCCAAAAACTTTACAGGAATCTGATGGTTCTGGCCTGAGGGCAGCAGGCATGCCCATGGTACCCATATATGCAAACACACATATGCACAAAATAAAAATAAATCTTTTTATTTTCTTCAAGACAGGGTTTCTCTGTAGCTTTGGGGCCTGTCCTGGAACTAGCTCTTGTAGACCAGGCTGGCCTCGAACTCACAGAGATCCGCCTGCCTCTGCCTCCCGAGTGCTGGGACTAAAGGCATGAGCCACTACTGCCCAACAAATCTTTTTAAAAAGAGAATAAAGGGCCGGGCGGTGGTGGCGCACGCCTTTAATCCCAGCACTTGGGAGGCAGAGGCAGGCGGATCTCTGTGAGTTCGAGGCCAGCCTGGTCTACAAGAGCTAGTTCCAGGACAGGAACCAAAAGCTACGGAGAAACCCTGTCTCGAAAATCAAAAAAAAAAAAAAAAAAAAAAAAAAAAGAGAGAGAATAAAGGTTGTTTTTCCCTGTTGCTACAGCAGTGCGTACTTCAGGAGCAGCCGCTTCAGTCACCAGTGGGAAGGCACTGCTACTATGGGTGTAATGGCAGGTACTGTCACCTCCAGAGGTCCTGAAGACAGCCCTCATTCTTTCCCAGAGCCTTAACCTCCAGACCCATCTTCGTGTGCTTTCCTCCAACTGTGATGAGCCCGTGTATGCTAAATTCGGGAGGCTCTTTGTGCTGGTTAGAACAGGAAAACAGGATGAGAGGTTTCTGTAAAGCTGATCAAAAGAGAGACCCTACAAGTGGCTGCCTGCAGCGGTACAGTGCTAATGATGGCAAAGGCCTCAGGGCAAGATGCCACATAAGAGTAGAGTGAAGAAATTTTAAAATCTGGGGCTAAAAAAAAATGTGGGGCTGGAAGGATGGCTCAGTGGCTAAGAATGTTTGTTGTTCAAGCCACAAGGACCTCTTAGTTCTAATCTCTAGAACCCATATAAAAAGCCAATTACGGACCCACATGTGCTTATAACAGCAGCACTATGGGAAGAGGGGTGGCACAGGAGATTACTGGGGCTCGCCAATTGCCAGCCTAAACACTGAAGTCCTCCAGTCTCCCTGCACAGACAGCCGTCACCTGCTGCCCTGACCACCTAAAGGGACCCAATCTTAACAAGCTCCCAGAGAGTCACATCTGTCCCTCACTTCTGCAGGAAACTGCTGGCCCGAGCACGTACTTGGGGTGTGCCAGCAGCTGGTAGAGCGCATGCTTGTTGTCCTCCAGGCTCATCATGGCCACCAAGAAGCACCTGATAACCTCCCAAGCCTGCCTCCGGTAGTAGGGCTCTGTGTTGGCACTTTTCAGGCAGTCCAGGGCGGTCTCGATGGCCTACGACAAAAAGCACAGAATAGATAGTGTGCACTGTTGCTGTCTTCTGGGGAGAGCCAAGCAGGACAACAGTTAACCAGGCAACCACAAGCAAGAGTCCTGAAAACAGAGACAGTAAAGAAATCTGCATGGCTGCAGATAAATTGCAATGGTGCACAGTGACTTCAGCTGTAATAGTTCACTTTCAAGCGGGTGTCCATGTGTGCATCTGTCTACTGCCATGTATATGTTGGGTACAGGTGTCCAGAGGTCACGGTGACTGATCCTTTAGAGCTAGAGTTATGGGCAGCACCACGGATGCTGGGGCCTGAGACCGCAGTCTCAGCAGGAGTAGCAAATGCTCCTAACTGCTCAGTCAGCTCTCTAGCCCAATTTGCTGCTTTAACGACCATCGGGAGACAAGTTGTCAAAAAGCTCTGGAGGGTCCGGTGAGGCAGGCTGTCATCTCACACCCCCAGCTGGATCTGAAGCTCATGAGTTTTTGGCAGTACACATGCTTGCCTGCCCTAAGGGTAGAACCTGAAAGATGGCTTTTTTATGCTTTTACTTCTCTTTAAAGAGAAGGCTATTCATCCACCAGCTCCCTGCAGACCACACGTCTGCATGCAGACATATGAGAACACAGAGAAAGAGATAGCGACAGAGAAACACAGAGGTACAGTTTTAAACTAACTCATTTCCGAAGAGTCAGGAAGGAAAACAAGGAGGGTTAGGATAAAAACACAGGAGAAAACTGGACCCTGGTATACCAAGGGTGACAGACAATTAAAGATCTACTTGAGTTTTCAATGGCCCTGGAAATAAGGCCCAGCAAAATTCTAAGAGATCAGGAGCTCAGGTTGAGTTGGTCACTGGGAAGAATTCTATCCACACAAAGATCCTGTGTAACATTCCACCAGCCCACGAGCATTATGCAAGTCGCCAAGCAAACCACCATGTAAATTCCCGGGCTGAGTGAGAGTCCCTTCCTTCATCATATGCTCATGCATGTAGTATTGTATATTGAGACCAGTCTTCTCAGAGCAATACTTGCTGAGGTATCTCATTGGTGCCTCCCCACTTCCCCACTTTACCTTCTCCATGGGAAGCTGGAGAGAGGCTTTGCAATCAGAGAACTCCACAGTAATGCTGGGGCCTTGAACTTCAGTCACAACATAGTGCAGCTTCTGAGACTCCTTCAACATCTTCCTGTTGCTGCCGCCAAACTTCCCAAGCACACGGTAGGCTACGTGGGAGATGCTGTCTGCAGGGTTGCGCAGCGTGCGCCACAAAGCCTAAAACATGAACGGACTTTCATTGAAAGCTTGGCCAGGCAGCAAGTGCAGAGTTTATGACCACAACTCTAAATGGTAGATGTGAGGACTCTTCCTCCTGCCTCCGTCCCCTTCCTGGGGAAAAGTCAATGTTTATACAGTCTTCCTTGTTTTCCTCCAGGAAGTCCTGTGTCTTTACTAAACAAACAAATAAACATAATATTTTGGTACTCTTTTATACAAAAGATGACACAGTATAAAAAAGCAAAGGGTTGGGGCTTGAGAGATGGCTTAATGGTTAAAAGCACTGACTGCTCTTTTAGAGAACCTAGGTTCAGACCTCAGGCCCCACATGCTGGCTCACTGCTCTCTGTGACCCCGTCCCTCCGCAGGCACTGCACAAATGTAATGGAAATATACATAAGGAAGCACTCAGACACATAAAGCATGTGACTCTTTAAAATAAAAGGCTCGAGAGCCAGTGAAAAGACACAAATCTCAGGCATGAAGAACTTACTGAACATTCTTGTCCTGTGGTTTTTTTCTTCTACTTAGAAACATGATAAATAAGTAATTCCATTAAAGGGGTCCCTAAGAGTCAGGAAACTAAAACAGAACACAGCCACAAGGGCAGAGCTATGTCCTTGAATATATATAAACTTGACCGCACCTCTCCTGCTCAGTAAGCCTTGGCAAAGGACAGGGAGGTCGCATGTAGTTGGTTTAGTTTCTGCCAAAATGCTTATGTAGACCTTGTCACAGTCCCAGAGTGGCCCTCCCTCCACATCCAGGCCATCTTTAGAACCCTATGTTAGGGTTTTAACACAACCAATAAAATAATGGTAACATGAGCTGGGTGTGTTGGCGCGTGCCTTTAATGCCAGCACTTGGGAAGCAGAGGTAGGTGGATCTCTTAAGTTTAAGGCCAGTCTGGTCTACAGAGTGAGTTCCCAGGACAATGAAAGCAGTTATGCAGAGAAACCTTGTCTCGGAAAACAAAACCAAACAAAAACCACAACAACATTAGCACATTAGAGACAAATAAGCGAAGACTGCATAAAAGCCCACTTGGCTCAGCACTCCTGTAAGCCAAACCTTTGTTCATGATAGCATCTGAAGCAGGACTGCGGGGTTAATTAAGCTCTGGTGTGCTCTGTACGGCACACACCTGGACGGCCTGCTGCAGAACACTGCATACATGTGCTCATACATCCCCTAGTCCATGAGTTACCCACATCTCAGAATGACTGCTATCCTTGTTTTAAGTCTACTTCCTTAACTTCTATCACAATACTCAATGTGAGAAACCAGCAATATTCAAGCTTGACATGAAATCTTGGTATATTTCCTTCTATCAAGCAAAATCCATTTCTCTCATGCTCTTGCAAGTCAAACCACTGAGGGTAGCCTGTAAGGTCCCTCTGCCTCGGGGCGGGGGGGGGAAGGGGGGAATTCTGCTTCTTAGCCAGGTGAGGGTACCCCCAAGACTCAGAGGATGGATCAGGAGAGACTATAGTACCACTTGTCTTGGGGGTTACTAGACCCCCCAAAACTAAAAGTGACCTTTAAGCTTATATGTGAGGGTTCTCGTGGTTAAGCAAACTGAGGCCCAACACTACCTCAGTCCCAGCAGACACTCTTGCTTCCCGTTTCCTGGCCACCCATACACACTCAGGTCAGGACGAGCTCTGCTTTCCAGAACCGACAGCACAGCTCTCAGGGCCGGCTCTGCAGTCCTCCCATGACAAGTGGGCCCCATGCCAGCATCTGCCGGTGTAGAGAGACCAAGAGATAATCTCAGAACTAACACCAGGGCAGGTGTTAATCTTGCCTCCAAGTCCATGGTGCGGTCCCTCCAATCCAGCATGTCTAGAGGTCCCTGTGTTCAGGAGGTGCTGAGTCTCCACCATGGAGGGCTAGCTGGGACCCCACACTAGGAGGCAGGCATAGAGAGTCCCCCTGCCACCAGTGACTACCAATCCCATCAGAATCACAGCACAAACAAAGTGAAAAATGAGGATACTTAACCCCTGATTGGGGTTGGGTGTTGAGACAGGGTTTCTCTGTGCAGCTCTGGCTGTCCTGAACCTCACTCTGTTGACCAGACTGACTTCAAACTCAAGAGATTGGCCTGTCTCTGCCTCCCGAGTGCTAGTACCCACAACTGCCCAGAAAACCCCGATTTCTAATAAACAAAACAGCCTTGTAGTATCTGTTCTTTTTCTTCTGGGCTGAGGTGGGGCACCCATCAGCTTCCCTGCAGTTCCCTCATTTTACATGAACCTGAAAGTCTGTGCGGATTCTGGCAGGTTCTTTCTGGGAGCAGCAGCAGTCATACAGCACCCACACCTTCTGCCTTCACACTGGCTTATGGAGACCACACCAGCAATAACCCTTGGGCAGTACATCCAAGGAACTGCAAACAGGCATCACTCTGCCTGAGTGAGTCCAATGACTCCTTCAGACTGGAGGCCTGAAGAGCTGATGCCCCCTGCTGGTGCAGAGGTGGAAGAGCACTTACCTGCATGAGCTCTGCCCGCACAGGTTGAATGTGGTCATAGAGGAAATCCGGTTGCAGGTTGTCTACACACAACTCCAAGGTCCTCAGTCCTTGGCTGACCAACGTCTGAGACCCATTGAGGGCAGACACCAAGGGATCCATCAACATGGGCAGATAGGGCAGCAGAGAGCTCAGCCGCACCGGCACTGTGAGACACAGCTCCACAAAGAGGTCCTTCATGTGTTGCTTATGCAGGCCACTCTGCAACATGTTCAGGCCTGGAAAGAGGTTGGAGGGGCTTGTTACTTCCCTAACACATGCAATATCAGCTGTACAAAGTCACAAGTCACTGTTAAACCTGTTAACTGCATCCATGGCCCCTTTCACTGTGGCAGCCGAGGCTGTGGGTAGTTCCTGTAGGTCATCCAATGTTTTTATAAACATCCTATTACACTTTTGTAATGTGTCTAGGCAAAGAGAAAAGAACCAGGCCTGACAACAGGAGGAAATCAGCCTAAGGAGGACTAAGAAAGACCAGGGTAAGGCTGGACACGTGGCTGAGCAGGAACAAGGGCCACTCAAGGCATACTATGAAAAATTCAGTATTTTACACTCCACACCATTTGTACAGAGTAACACTGCAAAAATAATGTTCACATGACAAGTCCTATGTGGTTTGACTGTAGAAACTAATGAAGCTAGTTTTTAAATGGGGTGAGCTGCCCACCTCCCACCCACCTCCCATGAGCTGTGCCTGTTTTAGCCCAGCATTAGTCAGTCAGAAGGTTGCACACATTGAGACACTGCACTCACCTTGGAGGAGGTTTGGGAGGAGAGGCAGAAACTCCTGATACAGGAGGTCATGGCTGCCACCTCCTATGGAGCGGAAGAGGGCACGGAGCAGGAGGAAGTAGTTGTAGGGCTCCTTGGCGGTCTGCGCCAGCTCCATGGAGCTGTTCACGATCTTGTGCAGGTGAGGCTGTGCAGAGAGAAGGCAGACGGGTGAGCACCAGTGAGGAGTTTCCACGCCCTCCAGACGAGAGCTCACACACCACTGCCATCAGCAGCATGAAAAGGTTATTTCAAATGAACAAAAGGACAGCACGACCAGAGTGGTTTTGGCCATCTAGCTATGAAAGATCTACTTAGGTTCCCAGATACAGTTACCTGAGAATAGAATTTTTTTTAGGCTGTTGAGATGGGGCCTCATGTAGCCCAGGCTGGCCTCAATTGTGCTAAGTAGCTGAAGCTGCCTTCATCCTACCGCCTCTACCTCCCAAGTGGTAGAACTACATACTAGTCCGTGATTCTGGATATTCTACTGTCACCTGGCAGAGAAATCAAGCTTTCCACAGGAACACCTAAACTGCTGTTGGCATGTGGACCTTATCTGTGTCACACCAAACTTAAAGAGTGTTTTACACATGTAAAAATGGAGTTACTATAATTTCTGTTCAAAAGTGGAAACAATAAAAGCCCCAGGACCGTGGTAGCTCTCAGAGGAAAGTGCACAGTACCTTCAGCACCCCAGTGTCCCTAGAGCGAGGCACACAGTACCTTCAGCACCCCAGTGTCCCTAGAGCGAGGCACACAG
>NW_004949125.1:4548532-4569850 GCF_000317375.1 Microtus ochrogaster | reverse complement strand
CCCTAGAGCGAGGCACACAGTACCTTCAGCACCCCAGTGGGCCTAGAGCGAGGCACACAGTACCTTCAGCATCTGCTCATTTTCAGCTGCAAACAGGGACACTGATCCGAAGACCAACTTGAACAGCTTGAGGTACAAGTTGGAGAGTTCCACATTGGAGCCCATTTCTGGCAGCCGGTCCAGGAGGTACTCCACCAGGATTGTGGCAAACAGAGCTGAGGTAGTAGGATTTGCCAAGAAAGAGTTGGCAACAATCTGTCAAAATAAGAAACACCTATGACAAAAATAATCCCCTTCCTCACTCAAAGCAGCTGCAGAAGGTAATGAGTTTCCAAACAAGATCCACGTGGGCAGAGCGCTGAGGAAACCATCACCTGCCGCCACAGGCAAGCTGGCCTCCTATCAGAGCTGAGCATCTGCTCACCTCCCAACACTGACAGCCTGCACTTTACACCCATTGGCTTCTACTCTTGAAAGGAGCCTGCCTGCCACATCCGAAGGCTTGAGAACTTTCTAGAACATCATCGCCCAGTATTCCCCTACAAATACATCCTTAGGGATAGCAATTTCTTAAAGTGGATGAATAAACACAAGCATATACAAAAAAGTTTAAACTGAGAGAATATAAAGGGGCTGACAAGATGGCTCAGCAGGTGAAGGCAGCCACCTCCGTGCCTGAAACCAGAGTTCAAGCCCTGAGGCACCTCTCCCTCCCCCTCTCTCTCTCTCTCTCTCTCTCTCTCTCTCTCTCTCTCTCTCTCTCTCACACACACACACACACACACTCACACACACACACACACACACACGTTAATAGAAAAGGAAGTTTATACCTGAAGAGCGTAATTTTTTGAGATCCTTTCCACCATGTAAGGGACCGTAGTCTGGAAGATCTCCTTGAACGTCAGGGGGTTCATCATGGTGAAGACTCCAGCGAAGTGCTCCAGCACCTCCTTCTCTTCTTTCATTCGCACAGTCTGGCAGTTGGCTACTCGGATGTACGTCTGTCCATTTCCTGCGATCTGGACCTAGAATGGGCGAACAGCCACGGCCATTACAATGGAGCACCTTCTATTGTGTATTATTTCTTCACAAAATCACAAGTTATATATGTTAAACAAGGCGCTGAATTAAACAATAAAGGTTATCCTCCTTCTAAAAATCTGTTCTTGCCTCAATTTCGAAAAAGAAGAAACTAGGTGTTCTCATCAGGGAAGAAAAAAAAGAGAAAGAAAAGAAAAAAACCACAAGTAAGAGGCAACTCAGAGGGTAGAGGTACCCGACGATCACCACTTGATAATAAATAAGCCCGTTATCCCCTACATGGCTTTTGTCAGAGCATTTCACCACAGAAACAGGAGAGGGAATTAAACACCAACATGCAGTCATGATTCCCAGCACCACATAACTGATGATGCATGTGTGTGAGCCCGCAAACCGCAAAGCTGGGCAGGTCACGCAACAGAAACAAACCCAGATGCATCCAAACCGGGAGTAAACACCAAAGGTTTGTCCCATCACTAGCACTCCGTCCTAAGGGCACCTTCCATCTGCAACAGCCCAGTTTGCAGCCACTTCATACCTGATAAATATCCAAGGCTTGCATTGCATACTTCACAAGTTTGATGTAAATCTGAGTTTCTTTGGGTTGTAACTGCTTGTTAGGAATAAACTGAGCTTCTAGAAGAGAGAGACTACATTAAAACCTGGCAAACACACCAAGCTAAAAATGTTGTCGGTCCAAACAGTGTAAGAGTAGAATTACCACCAGGTGCTTTACATGACGTTATGCCCCACGTGATGGTCTTGACGCCGCAGACCAGGGTTTTCACCAAACTCCGGCAGTCTGTGACTTGGAATGTCTGCTTATCTTCCTTGTCCTTTTCTCCTTGTTTTTCAAATGGGGGCACAGGGGCTGGGGTGACTGGGGTGGCTGGGGTTGGGGGTGGGGGAGGAGGGGGAGCAGGGGTAGCCACAGGGGCTGGGGAAGGTGCTGGGCCAGGGGCAGCAGGGGCCGTGGGCACCCCAGGCAGCGTGGCTTCTGTAGCTCCCAGTTCAGATTGAGGCTTGCATTTCTTAAAAATGGCTGAGAGCTGGTACCGGGCAATAGTATGGAACTTGAGGACAAAAACCTAATGGCAAAAGAAATTTGGGTCAAGGGAAGGAGTTAAAAGTTAATAGGCAAGGCCGGGCGATGGTGGCGCACGCCTTTAATCCCAGCACTCGGGAGGCAGAGGCAGGTGGATCTCTGTGAGTTCGAGACCAGCCTGGTCTACAAGAGCTAGTTCCAGGACAGGCTCCAAAACCGCAGAGAAACCCTGTCTCGAAAAACCAAAAAAAAAAAAAAAAAAAAAAAAAAAAAAAAAAGAAAGTTAATAGGCAAACATCTGAAACCACTTGATGTCATCCTGTCCATCACCACAACAGACAACAGAAGAGGTGATTGCTCAGTCTGAAAAGTGCCTGCCTTGCAAGAGGATCTGTGTGCAGTTCACAGAACCCAAGCAGCAGATCAGGGTATGGCAGCATGCTCTTGTAAACCCAGCTCTAGAGAGGCAGACAGCAGGGATTCCCCGAGACTGGCTGGATAGGCAGCAGAGGCTACAAGGTGAACATACAAAACATGCTGCCGAGATGGCACAGCTATGAAAAGATGACACATCTGTCCCAGAGGACCTAAGACCCATTTCCAGCACTCACGTGGGCTGGAATGAGCTCCATGGGACTCTAAAGCCTCTGGCACACATGAACACATGCACTACACACACATAACACATGACTAAAATTTAAAATCAAATCTTTAGAAAACAGAGCCAAGCAGTGATTGGACATGCCTTTAATCATAGCACTTAGGAGGCAGAGGCAGGAGAATCTCAGCGAGTTAGAGGCCAGCCAGCCTGATCTACAAAGTGATATCCAGGAAAAGGAAAAAAAAAAAAGGAGAAAAAAAAAACAAAACATATGATGGGCCTTGAGGACGTCTAAAACGGCTCTGTGGTCGAACACACATTTGCACAAAGGTCAACAGCCGCTGGTTTCTGAGCTGGGTGAGCAGCATCCAGTTTTGTCCAAAGACTGCTGGAGTGGCCCTTCAGTGCTATGGAAAACCCTTCATCCCTCCCCCAGACACTAACTGGAGTATCTTCAAGCTGCTCTAACTCTCAGGGCAGCCCTGCCAGACAGATGCTGACCATCCCGAGACTGAAGAGAAGCAAACAGAAAAAAGCAGCTTCCGAGTATGACTGCCGGCAGCAGGAGGACCCAGGATTTAAACAATGTGGCCTAACTCCCAAAGCCAAACTCCTATCTGGCCACCTCAGTCGCCTACATTTAATAAAACTCAAGATAAACCAAAGCAGTAGGCACCTCCAGCATCCGCATTAAGACATCTCTGCCGTTGCCACTTTCCTGCTCACTCTTGGAGCGGATGCAGTCCACCAGGTTCAGCAGGAGTTTGCAGGACATGGTTTGGATGCTACTGGGCAGGGACTCATCATCGATGTTCTTGGCAAAGAGCTGGACGGCGAGGGACAGGTCACTGAGGGGCAGGTGCTGGCGAACGTGGTGTACAAGGTCAGCAAGTGTGCTGTAAGCAAGGGGTCTGCAGGAAGAGACGTCACTGTACTCCCTGTAGCCACTGCTGGGACTGCAGTGCTAAGGGAGGAGGATCCAGCATGGCCTTAGTGCCCACCCAGCCCCTTGTTCCTCTCCCAGCTGCTTAACTGAAAGGCCCAGTCTGTCTTGTCGTGTTTCACTCTGCATATTGAAAAGCTGACTTTAACCCAAGTTACAAAGTTCCTGACATCGTTGGCTTTTTTGGTGCTGACTTTAGGAGGAGGGAAGGGTTAGTTGGCTTACACTTTCAGGTCACAATCTATAACTGCAGGAACTCAGGGAAGGAATTCAAGCTAGAGTTTGAAGCAGCAACAATGGGGGACCCTGCCACTGGCTCAATCACTCTGCTTTTAAACAGCTCAGAATCACCTGCCTAGGGTTGGTGCCACCCGCGGTGGACTGTGCTCTCTTAATTAGCAATCAAGAATGTCCCATAAATTGACCATAGGTCAATCTGACAGGAGCAATTCTTCATAGAGGTTCCCTCTTTTCAAGTAACTCTCTAGATCAGCTATTGACAGTTGATGGGTTCTTGGCAAGGATAAATGTTCTCCCGAAGGCAACAGTTCTCAACCTGTGGGTCAGAAACCCTTTGGGGTTGAGAACCACTGCTCTAGATGATGGCAAATCAACAACGACTAACCAGGAAAATGCCTAAGTTTATTAGTGTACTGGGTGGGGTCTACTGTTCAAACACCAACAGTGAGCCAGGCGTGGTGGTGCACACCTTTACTCCTAACAGTGAGCCAGGCGTGGTGGTGCACAGCTTTACTCCCAACAGTGAGCCAGGCGTGGTGGTGCACACCTTTACTCCCAGCACTCAAGAGGCAGAGGGAGGTAGAGTCTGAGTTCCAGGTCAGCCATGGTTACCTAGCTACACTGTCTCAAAATATTAACTAGTTGACAGGTTAATACTCTATATGTTATGACAATGTATTTAATATCTCCTGGGCTATTAAATCATACAAACCATCCACTAATTTCTACACCTTGGCACAAGTGCATGAACACAGACATACAAATAAATTCCAAAAATGTTTAAAGAATTGTTTTTGTCGTTGTTGTTTTTGTTTTTAAAACAACCTAAGCACTCCCACACTTCGAAACCTACTGCCATTCTAAATTCAAGAGGTGAATAGGGCCCAGTGGCCTGCCTGCATTAGAGCTCTCCCATCATGCAGGTCTTCCTGTCCCTGGATATCATGCTAACCAGGCCTGCAGTCTGGGTCTAACAATGCTGTACCTGAGCGTCTCCCGTGCTGTGTATCCAGAGCCAATCAGGATGGATTCATCAAACAGCTTGTCCATGCAGGGGATGAACTCTAGGAAACACGTAAGAACATAAAGGACTTCACAAACCTTCCACAGTGGTCAGTCTGTGGTCTGGTAGGTGAAGAAAAGGGCATAGAAAAGACTAGAAAGGCACTGTGAAGTGGGATGTTGGCTCTTCCTGGGCCATCCAAACCACCTGCCCACAAAGACATGGTCAGGGAATGTTTGTTGTTGAGAACTGACCAAGATGGGCTGGAGAGATGGCTCAGCGATTAAAGGTTAGGCTCACAACCAATGACATAAGAGAATGAACCAAGACTATGAACAACAAGCACCCAGGACATTTAAGTTCTGGAACAAGACTGGCATACAGCCAGCTTAGTTCTAAAGTAAAGCACATGTCATGCCTCTGGCCACCTGCAGTTTCTCATCCCAACACACACACAATTAAATTAGTAAAATAAATCTTAAAAGGGAGGACAAAAGGGTGTGGCGGTGCACGCCTTTAAGCCCAGCACTTGTGAGGCAGAAGCAGGCAGCCTGGTTTACAGAATGAGTTCTATGGCAGCCAGGGCTACACAGAAAAACCCTGTCTCAAAAAACAAACAAAACAAAACAAAACAAAAAAAGCACAAAAAAGAAGTTGGCTCAGTAGAAGACATGTGTTCAACTCCCAGAACCACATAGCAGCTCACAATTAGCTCCATTCTCTGGATCTGATGCCCTCTTCTGGCCTCTACAGACAACAGGCACATATGTGGTGCACAGACCTACACAAATCCAAGTTAACACACACATATATTCATGTATATAAAAGTAAACAAAAAAAATCAAGGAAATGCAAAAATTCCAAAAAAAATTCCAAGGCAGCAATAAAGAAAGAACAGACATGCCAAGACCATGTAGAACCTCCAGGAAGTCTCCAGGCCTTGCACCGAAGATGGCATGGCCTTCAAGGAAGAGCTAGCCTTACGGTTTCTCAGCTCCGTGGTGAGGATGTGCTTGGCAGCAATAAGGAGCTCTTTCCTGAGGTGTGCAGTCTCCGCTGGGCAATTGGAAAGCAACTGGAGCATGCCTTTCACCATCTGCTGAGAGTACTTGGTCACTAGCTCCTGCCACAGCAAGGAAGACAACAGTCATACTTCAGTGGGAGGCAGCAGAGATAGGAAGTTCTTCCTATCACAAATCGTTAGGCCTAATAAGCAAGCACCATCCAAAATGTTTTAGTGTGTACGCGTGTGTGCACAGAGCCGTGCAGCCGGTGTCACCCTGAAGGGAAAGTATGACAACATGGACAGATAGATGGCCTTCCACATGGTCTAAGTGTGGATGCAGTATTTGTATTGCTCTATTGATTTTTAAGTTTCAATAGTAAATATGCATTATTTCCTTATTAGAGAGAAAATAGATGCTAAAACCTGTTTTAAAAAATATTCGGGGCTAGAAAGATGTCTCGGAGGTTAGGGGCACTGGCTGCTCTTCCAGAGGACCCCCTTTCAGCTTCTAGCTCCCATGATAAGTGGCTCACAATCACCTGTAACTCAAGATCTAGAGGACCCAATGTCCTCTTCTGCCTTCCACAGGCAGGTACACACACATGGGCACATCTTTTTTAAAATAAGTAAATGCCAGGCATGGTAGCACTCATGTTTAATTCCAACACTTAGGAGGCAGAGGTAGGCAGATATCTGTGAGTCCACCCTGGTCTACCTAACAAGTTCCAGAAAGCTACACAGTAAGTCTCTGTCTCAAAAATCAGTCAGTCCTCTCTTTTAGAGTTTCTTCTCTGTGTAGCCCTGACTACTGTCTTCAAACTCACTTTGTAGGTCAGGCTGGCCTCGAACTCAAGAGATCTGCCTGCCTCTACCGAGTACTGAGATTAAAGGCGTGTGCCACCACAGCCTGGCTCAGTCAGTCCTCAGTGACAAGAGACTGGCTAGGGCAACTCTGAGGAGCTTTAAACATCTTTTCCTGACTCAACACCAGGGAACAAAACCTTCATTTATTTATCTGGTCATGATGGTCAACGTCCACAACCTTGCACTCTGATGATTACGGATGATGGGTTGAAGACCAGCCTGGGCTGCACAGTAAGACTATAATCTAAAGTGATTTTTATCTTAAAACAATTGTTAAACCCTTACAGAGTTCCACGCCAGCGGAGACCCTGTCTCCAAAAATAAAACTGCTGAGAAACAAATTCTATTGCAACAGATCAGAATTACATTTATGTCACACTTTAGAACAACTGTTGACTGCCCACACAAAAATTTTATTTAAAAATTACATAGCTTGCTGGGTGGTGGTGGCACACGCCTTTAAATCCAGCACTCGGAGGCAGAGGCAGGCGGATCTCTGTGAATTCAAAGACAGCCTGGTCTAGAGAGTTCATCTAGAGAAAGGAAAATATCCACATCTCAAGAAAGGAAAAGATGGGCTTGGGGGAGCAAGATGGCTCAGGAGGTAACAGCACTCGCCATGCAAGCCTGGTGACCTGAGTTAGGTCCCAGAACCCCTTAGAGGAGGAAGCAGAGAACCAACTATACACAAATACACAGGAAAATTTTAAAAATAAAAACAAAAACATGGCCTACTGACAGAGTCAGGTCCCCTTTCTCTTTCCTACTGACTTCAGAGAAACAGTTCAGTCCTGACATCTCAGCACCCCTGCCTAGTGAAAGACAGCAGACATGAGTTCAGACACCACCCTGGAGAATACGACTCCACTTACATAACAGAAAAGGCAAATCCATGGGGACAAAAAACACAGGCCAGGGTTTCCCAGGAACTGGAGATGCCAGGAAGAAACCGACTATAAATGGCCATGAAGGCCGGGCGGTGGTGGTGCATGCCTGTAATCCCAGCATTCGGGAGGCAGAGGCA
The DNA here is from genome assembly GCF_000317375.1 of Microtus ochrogaster. Classification (NCBI taxonomy): domain Eukaryota; kingdom Metazoa; phylum Chordata; class Mammalia; order Rodentia; family Cricetidae; genus Microtus; species Microtus ochrogaster. The sequence continues at coordinate 4,562,080 of NW_004949125.1, read as the reverse complement.
GGCGGATTTCTGTGAGTTCGAGACCAGCCTGGTCTACAAAGGGAGTTCCAGGACAGGCTCCAAAACCACAGAGAAACCCTGTCTCGAAAAAAACCAAAAAGGCCATGAAACTTCAGGGGGACAGAAACCGTCTATAAATTAATGCAGTGACTGGAAGCAATGGTCAATTCAAGGACACATGCACAGAAAATCAATTTTGTTTTATGTAATAACAAAAACAGGGTGTGGAGAGAACTCAGCGGCTAACGTCCTGGCCATGCAAGGCAATCAGGTCAGATTACCCAAACCTATATAAACTCTGGGTTGGCATGGCAACAGTAATTCCACCCTTGGAAGGTAGAGACAGGACCCCGAGCACGGTACCGACAGGACTAACCATACAATGAGCTCTGGGTTTGATTTTAGAGACCTTGCCTCAAAAAGAAGAATGCAGAGAGTGATCTAGGAAGATTCCCTACACCAACCCCTACTCTCTACACATGTGCATGCATTTATAAACACACACATACACATGTTCATCACATACTCACAAATACACACTTACTCAAAGCACACACACATACACATGAAAGAAAAAAAAAAAAAGGAAATCAAGTCCATGAACTTACCTGGTAAATTCTGATGATATAGGCTAAAAATGACAACGTTTTGATCTGAGCGGCAATGAAGTCAGCATACAGTTCCTTGTTGTAAAGCTTATGTTGCCTGGGCAGGAAATGAATACAAGTCCAACATCAGTCCTTTAGTGACTTGGAATTAAAGCACCTAGAGAGACTACTAAGTCTTGAAGTTCCTTCATTTCCAGACAGACACAGCACCACCGCAGCATAAGTGCATCTACTTTTATGCAGTTTCTAAACACATGAAGGGGACTGGAGAAAAGGCTCAGGGGTTAAGAGCACGTGCTGTTTACAGGGAACCCAGGTTCCGTGCCCAGCATCCATGATGGACAGCTCAGAACCTCCTGAAACCATAGCTCCAGGGGAACCTGACGCCCTCTTCTGGCCTATATGGGCACTGCTCTCCTGTGCATATACCCACACATAGACATATTTTTTTTAAAAAATGAAATAAAAATCAAATAACACAGAAGTTCTAAAAGGACCAAATCAAACCACACCACAGCACTCCTAATGTGGATGCCCATGCTGCATCATCTACGTTCCTCAGGGCACCTGTGTGCTTAACACAAGCTCTGGGAATGGCTGGAGATGGTCACTCCTCAGATGCTCCTCAAGGACCTCACAGTCAGAGGGGCTGCACGTCAGCAGAGGGTGTCCTTAAAGAATGCTATTTGGTTTAAGACAAGGATGGATCCAGTGAGCCTGTTCCTCCTCAGCAGGGAGCCCTAGAGGTCACCCACTGTCAGCTTTCTCAAGGAACAGTCAGAACAAGCAATGCCTAGGGACACAGGGAACTTCTAAGATGAGCGAAAACAAACTCCCAGAGCATGTTTTCAACTAAGAGGCCCAGGACATGGCTCAGCAGCTAAGGATACCTGCTGCCAAAATTGACAAGCTGAGTTCAACTGCTGTGACTCTCAAGATGGAAGAGGAGAACTGACTTCTGCAAACTCACCTCTGACCTCTCCAGCACAGCATGGGCATGCACACACTCACACCCACAGAACACAAATAGATAAAACTTCACAAAAAATTGTAAAAAGAAACTATAAAAATCATAGCCGCCACCACTATGTCAATAGGAGTTTAAATAAGTCAAAGTGCACAGAGTGTGTTTAAACAATTGTCACATCTCAAGGATGGGGCAGTGGCAATCACTGGCTGGAGAAAGCCCTGTGCCGCCAGCTCTGCCACGGCCTGAGGAACCCTTACCTGGCTTGTGCAGAGACCTGGATGGCGATGGTATTCATGATCAAGGGCACAAACTCGGCAACGACATTGTGGATGTTCAGTTTGTACAGCTGTAGGAAAGAGCAAGCTCAGTGTTTTTACATTCTTCTACCATGGAATGATCTGGCAGACCACAGAGACCATGAGCATCGGGGTTCCCTGTGCATCTGATTCGCTGAAGGAAATTAAACATTAACTTTCACACACAAAAAAAAAATGGTTAAGGGGTACACGTACCTGGTACATTAGTACAACAATGATGGGCAGCTCGGCCAGGACTTTCAGGGAAAGTGATCCTCGGGGAATGATGGAGTGCTGTGAGACGCAGAGAGGAGAGGCAACCGTCAGTACCAACAAGGACCACAATGAACACAGACACCGACACATCATTGCAAGTGTCGGTGGAGGACCCAAGCTAAGTCCACAGAGTGCTACTTCATAGATGGCAAAATCTTGGGGAAATCCAAAGAGATTCAAATCACCTAAGAAATATGGGGGTTGTGGGTATGTCTGTGAGATAGGAAGCCTGGTTTGGAGATAAGGCCTCCCTACTCTTGGTTCATCTCCTGTCTCTGCATTCTAAATGCTGGGATTGTGAGCATGCAATACCAGTCCCAACTGTCTGGTTTTTGAAAGAGTCTGACTATGTGACCCAGGCTGGCCTTGAACTCACTACTTGGCCAAGGTGAACTTGTAACTCACAGCAATCCTACTGCGTCAGTCACGTACCATGTACCTCAACATCCAGTCTCTTTTTCTTTCTTCCCTTCTTTTTTTCCCTCCGAGACAAGGTCTCATAATGTAGATCAGGCTGGCCTTAAACTCAGAGGTCCACCTGTCTCTGCTTCTTAAGAGCCGGTAGTAAAGATGTGTGCTACCCAGCCGAGCAACACACCCAGCTTTTAAAGCCAATATCTGACTTAAAAGAACAAGAAAAACTTCAAATGTCCAATTTAGCCTACAGGCTTTATTTGATATTTATATGTAGAAAAATGCTTATAGTAAATCCAGGAGAGGCTGAAGGAACGTCTTCAGGACTCTTAAAGCATAAAGACGGGCAGAAGCACACTACCAGTAAGCAATGGACTGAGCTCTGCTTAAAACTCAGTTTGGTTCTCCTCAGCACAAGAGGAAGTCTTGCCTCAGTACAAGCACAAATGCTAAAATTCCTTCCTGTGGGCCGTCACATGTAGCCCAAGCTGGCATCCAACTTGCTATGCACTGAAGAGTCTTCAACTGATCCCACACTTCCCTAGTGCTAGGATCAGAGGCATGCGCCAGCGTGCTCAGTTGTCCAAAGGCTGAGGATAGAGCCCTGGGCCTTCCTCCATGCATGCAGGCAAGCGTCCAACAGACACATGCCCCTAGCCCCAGAAAAACATTCTCAACTCAGCCCCCAAAATGAGTCATGGCAAAAGGTCACCACATCTCTCCTACGTGACAAACAGCACTCATATTACCTCTGCAGAGTCCAAGACACAGATTTCCAGATAAAAACTGGAAAAACAAGGTCGAGGGGAAGGTTCACAAACTTTTACAGAGTCATCAAACCAGAGTGGGGCTGAGGACCATCTGGGTCTTCTCTGGCCCAGAGAACTTCAATTTTACCTATAGCTTCAAAGGACTTCTAGCAGATCAGAATCTCTCTGCCCCATGCCTAGCCTGCTACTCTTGTCAGTAAGAGACCTCAGTTCCCTTGGTAGGCTAGTCTTTTTTTGTTTTGTTTGTTTTTTAAGACAGGGTTTCTCTGTAGCTTTGGAGCCTGTCCTGGAACTAGCTCTTGTAGACCAGGCTAGCCTCGAACTCACAGAGATCTGCCTGCCTCTGCCTCCCAAGTGCTGGGATTAAAGGCGTGCACCACCACCGCCTGGTGGTAGGCTGGTCTTTACAGCCAAACATCACCAGTGCCCAAGGGCTCACCTTCACCACCTCCAAGATATAGGGCAGGACCAGGCTTGTGCCTCCAGGTAAAGAAAAGAGGAAAAAAGAAAACCAAATGGTCTAAGTTAACTCATTTCCCCCTTTAACAAATAGAGAAGCCACAGATTTGGAAAGAGAACATGAAAACGAGACAAGGCTGTCACCAGGGAGAGAGAAACACCCACCGTCCGTGTCTCGCTATCTTCCCGCTCAGGATTGACCTTCACAGCAATTGTCGTGATCATGCCCACCATCTCTGGTGGAGGTACTGTGTTTTCAGGGATCCCCTGAGGATTCTCAAAGTAGCGGTTCTGCACAGAAAGAGGACAGTAATAGCAAAACAGTGTGCTTGTCTTTAGTATTACCTACCCTAGAACCAGAAACCCACCCCAGTCACTTCTTTAACTAAACCTTTCCAAACACACTTGGGACAGGTGTTAAATAAATATAAGCAATAAACTCAAGCTTTAACACAAACATACCACAACTTTTGGAAGCTCCTTATAAATCTGTTTCACAAAATCCAAAAAGTGATGAATCTAAAAACAAAAAGCAGAAACACTTTGAGAACATACTTATAGGGTCAGTGACAGATCAGGGGGTACAGGCGCTTACTATTCAAGCCTGACACCTCACTGAAGACATGCCCGAGTTGTTCTCTTTACTCCACACATGTGCTTAGGCACACTCACCACCACCACCACCACCCCACAAATACCCTTTTAATGATATTAAAAGGTAGGAACTACCAGGCAAGATACAAATGGGCAATGGACATAAAAAAAACAAAGCAAAACACAAACACACACATAAAGAGGAAGAAAAAAATGAGACCGAAAGATACTGATCAACAGAAATCAATTTTCTATCTCAGAAACAGCTGAGGGATGAACACTTAGGAAAGGCCACTATGTGCTCTTAGAAAACAGTGGATTGTGGGTTGGCTGCTCTCACAGAGGAACCAGACTGGATCCTCAGCACCCATTTATCTGGCAGCTCACAACTGCCTATGTAACTTCAGTTCTGGGAGATCCAGCACCCTTTTCTCATCTCAGATGGCAATCACACATACACGCTACATCCATCAAGATGGCATACATGTATTTTAAAAATAAAATGAATAAACACACGTGTAATTGAATAAACACATGTTTGAGATGATTCAAGAATAGAGGCTCTTATACTACCAAGTGAATCAAACCAACCAGGGTTCCCAGAATCAGTCTGAACACATGTGAAGCACTGGAACTGTACTCTGACTCAGTAACCCCACTTTTGCAAGCCTAGTTAATTGAATAACCTGGTCCATAAATGAAAAATATTTGGCAATAGCCATTAAGAAGAAAATTTGAACTGGGCAGTGGTGGCGCACACCTTTAATCCCAGAACTCAGGAAGGCAGAGGTAGGTTGATCTCTATGAATTCGAAGTCAGCCTGGTCTACGAAGTGAGTTCCAAGATAACCAGGGCTACACAGAGAAACCTGGTCTCAAAACAAAAGACAAAAAAAGGGAGAAATAAAAAAACAAAAAATAGAAAAGACTTTAAGTGCCCAGAAATATGCTGATAAAAAGAAAATAAAGGCTGGAGAAGGGACTCAGGGGTTCAGGGCAGTTCCTGCTCGCAAAGAACGTGAGTTCAGTTCCCAGCACCCACGCCAGGCAGCTTACAACTTCCCGTAAACCCATCTTCAAGGGATGTGACATCCTCTTCTGTCCTCCATGGACATCTGCACACATGTCATTTACAAGGCAAAGAACTTGGCCCCCCAAAGCTACAGTTTACCCAGCTTCGCTCTACTGCTGGGCTACAGAATTGAGATCAAACCAGCTCCAACTTCAGAATTCCCCTTTATCCTTACCCAAAAGAAAATGGTTGGAACTTCCAATCCATCAAATCCAGGGAGATATCTGTACACTCATGCAAACAGAAATCATAAAGACAGCTCTAAAGAGGAGAACAGTGGAGCATTGAGCAGGAATATTCTTAAAGTGTGCTATGTGCTTCATGAAAAGGCCCTTCCATTACTCAGCACAAGACAAGGAGCAGAGGGAAGTAGGGGATACAGAATTTCTCCCAACTGAGGCTCCATTTTCTACACAGTACTTGTTCAATAGACTCATGTAAGGGAAAGGGCCAGTCAACTCATGTAAGGGTAAAGACCAGCAAGATGGCTCACAAAGTAAAGGTAATTTCTATCAAGTCTAACTATCTGAATTTAATTCCTGGGACCCAAGTCATAGAAGAAGAGATCCAACCACGACAAGTTGACCTCTGAATACCAAGGACATGCCATATCACATTTGTGTACACACACACACACACACACACACACACACACACACACACACACAGAGGGAGAGAGAGAGAGAGAGAGAGAGAGAGAGAGAGAGAGAGAGAGGGGTAATAACTTACTTCTTGTGTGATTGGTGGCCTGAACTGTTTGTGCAGTTCAATAATTATTCTTAGACAAATAAGAACATTTTCTTCATTTTCAGTCTTTAAACAACAGAAAAAAAAATCTAGTTACATTTTTGAACACATTTTAATCTCAAGATTAAGATAAACTGCTGACGGAAATGGTGGTGCCCACCTTTAATCCCAGTACTTGGGAGGCAGAGGCAGGCAGAGTTAGGGTTCGCCTGATCTACACAGCGAGTTCCAGGCCAACCAAGACTACATAGTGAGACTCTGTCTCAAAAGAAAACAAAAATAAACCATCTAAGCATTTTCTATGCATTTCTCTTCCTGAATCAATCAGTTTGTTTGAATTGCTGAAGAGCACAGTTCCCAGATCCAGCAGTCCTAGACAGAGAGAGCAACAGTCTTTTGGGCCATCTGAACAGCATCCCACCAATGCATTAGGGTAACTCAGAGAAAGGAGACCTAGCATATATGACACAGAGCAAGTCATGCATGAATTACCACCTCTTCCTCCCTTTTGATATAGGGGTTCATGCATCCTAAGCCTGATCTGAACTCACTTCGTGTCTAAGGATGACCTTGAACTCCTGAGTGCTGGGGTAAGAACTGTGCTTCACCCAGCCTGGTTTATGTGGTACTGAGGGTTTCATGCATGGTAGGCACTCTACCAGGCTAGCCTCAAACTCAATGAGAGCACTCTGTGTCTCCCAAATGTTGGTATTAGAGGGGTGTCCACCATAACAAGCCTGAATCAATGTGATGCTTTAGCGGCTAAATGACATCCTGCCTGAAACCAACAACAAAAAATGGCTCACTGCTTGGAAATACAGATCCAAAAACCCAAAACCTGAACTGCTCTGAACTCCTAAAGTTTTTGAGCACCTGACAATTAGGAAAATCTATGCCTGACTGCACATAATGGTTTTAAGTCAAAACGAACATAGATACTGTAAAAAAGGCTTTATAAAATTATCTTCAAACTACCTATAGAAGGTGCCCGTGGTAATCGACCGAACTTCACATTCAGGCTCAGACTACAGCCCTAAAATATCCTGTTATGTATATACAAATACTCCAAAACTCAAAATAAAATAAAAATCCCCAATACTCCCATTCCCAAATATTTGGGGTAAAGGGTGCTCAACCCATGTTGTCAAAAGACAAAGGAAAAACAATCAGGTACTGAGCAGCCTCTATGGACTGGACCAGGTGCTAAGTGCAGGCCCATACTCTGCTCTGTGAGGGAGGGACCAGCCACGTTCTACCCTCGAGGTCACGGAGTCAGTTATGAACGGCAGAGCTGAGGCAAGATCCCAAGACTGTCTCTTAAGAAAACTTTATCTTCTCAAGGGCCTGAGGCACAATGGGATTCTAAACGCGTCAAGACTGTGAGGAAACAAAAATATAGCAAACACATTCACCTAGGAATCTAAGGTCTTTCTGAACATGGTGGCACATGCCTTTAATCCCAACCACCTCAGAGACAAGGGCAGGCCAACCTGGTCTACTCAACATGTTCCAGGAAGGCCAGGGTTACACAGTGAGACCTTGTCTCAAAAAGAAAAAAGGGCCAGGTGTGTTGGCAAACACTTTCAATCCCAGCACTTAGGAAGCAGAAGCTGGTGAATCTCTGAATTCAAGGCCAGCCTGGTCTAAATAGGGAGTTCCAGGTCTGCTTGGGCTGCACTGTAAGACTCTGTCTTTAAAAAAAAAAAAAAAAAGTCTTCAAATATGTAGTCTTTCTGAATCATAAAGAGACATTAAGAAAAATTTCACTCATTTAAGCAGATCTTTTTTTGGACAGGGTTTCTCTGTATAAGCTCATTTAAGCAGATCTTTAGTGAGTAGTAGACGATTGGATTTATAGCAAGAAAAATCATGGAATGTTTTAAACATGGCTGTTAAGACAATTCTCAAAGATTACCTCTAGAAATCGAAACATCACAGACAGAACGTTTTTCGTATGAGGACGAAGATGCTCATTGGTCGGTATCCTGTGAAGTATTTCAAGTACTAGCTTCCGCAGTTGCTGACAAGGAAACACAAAGTAAACCACAGAAGTTCCAAACTCACTGTTTAACATGGCTGACTGTACCCAGCACCAGCAACCACCACCTAAGAGGGATTTGACCTTTAGAGACCTGCAAATTCACATGTAACCCACAGTATGTGTGCAGACCATTCATCTTCAGTAACTCCGTAACTCTGTAACAAGTCCATTGTGGTTTTTACAACCTCACCAGTACGCCCAGCACAGACACAGCTGTGAGGATGGAGCAGAATGAAACCAAAGAGCAAACATGGACCCTTAAGAGGAAAGAGAAAGGGCCAGAGAGATGACTCCACGGTTAAAAGCCCTTCTCACTCTTGCAGAGGACAGGAGTTTAGTTTCAGCGCCCATCAGGTGACTCTTAACCACCTGTGACTCCAGCTCCACAAAACCCAACACGCACTTCTGAATTCCAAGGGACCCTGAACTCAAATGTGCTCATGCAACCATGCACACAGACACATAATCAGTAATAAAATACATCTTTGGGGCTAGAGATTACTTAGCAGTTAAGAACAGTAACTAGCTGCTCTTCCAGAGGACCTGGGTGCTAATCCCAGGACACACGCAGTACCCTTTTCTGGCCTCCATAGGCACAAGAGACGCTTGCGATATATAGACATACATGCAGGCAGAACACCCATACACATTCCTTTTCCGGTTTTGACTGAAAAAAAAAGCTCCTTAAAAGAGTAAAGAAAATGCAAAGAACACAAAATAAGTAATTTTAGGGTTCCCCTGACACACATCTCCTGTTCTTGAGAGCCCTGTGTTTCAGTCATGTTGCACTAAGCCCCTGGATTCTGTACAGCAACTCCAAACCATGAGGCCAGTCACGTACTTAAGCTCTCGGGTAAAACTGAAAACTGCTCCAGCTACCAACAAACCTCACCAGCACTATAGCAACTGCTCTCAGATTCTTTAAGAAGTAAAAGCTGACACAGAGAAAACAATGGCATAGTAGTCTATGTTGCTTATGTGGTTAGAGGTTCTGGGAGGTGATGCTGAACTAAAGAATTCTTTTTTTTTAATTGTTCAGGTGTGCAGGTGCCAAAGGAAGCCAGAGATACCAGGTCTGGCTGGTTCGAGAGCTGTTTTGAGCCATCTTGCCTGGGTGCTGGGAACCGAACTCTGGCCCTTTGCAAGAGTAGCATAGACTCTTAATCACTGAGTCAGCTCTTCAGTCACACTTAATTGTTTGATTGATTTATTATATGTGGGCATATCACAGAGCACATGTAGAGGCTAGAGGACAACCTTCAGGGGTCAGGTCTCCCCTTCTGTCACATGCGTTCACCAGACTGAACTCTGGTTCTCAGGCTTGGGGGCCAGCACCTTTGTCTGCTGAGTGATCTCAGCAGCCCTCTTTTGTGCCCAATTGACTAATCCGCATACACACACCCCTAGCTGACAGATGCAAATAACTGAACCTGCAGAAAAGATGGATAAAGTCAAGGAGATAGCAGTCCTGCGTGGTTACCCTGATGACAAAACCTCTTTCACTCTTGGGTGAACTTCCATTCTTTGATTTTATTATGTTGTTTTATTCATTTTCACGTCTGATCCTCCATGTGCCATTTTTCTTTCCCTGCTACTGTGAACAGATTACCTGTGCTGGCTTCTCCTGAAGGAACTGGACTTCTCCATCTTGGAGAAAGGTAAGAAATCGAGGGATGATATGTTCCAGGAACGTAGAGTACTGAGGAGATGACGTGACGTTCTAGGTGGCAGTGAAGAAGGAAAGGCATAGTAAGGTGTGTGTTTATTTTCATTTTCAATTCATACAACAAGCTCAAAGAAAACATTTTTTTCAATTCATGATTGTGCCCGCATGAGGTTTTATGTGCACCACCACCTGCATCCAAGTTTCCAAGGAGGACACAAGAAGGCATCGGATCCCTTGGAACTGGAGTCACAAGTCACTGAGCTAGAACCAAACCCAGGCCGGTCTTCTGCAGGAGCTGGATACACTCTTAACCACTGAGACAGCTAAACACTTCCAGACCGACAGTAATCCCAGTGCTTTCTGGAGCGTCTGAGACAACACCACACTAAATAAATTCAGATCTCAAGTCTAATAAAGAGAATAAAGTACTAAAATTTACTATTAAAATTGGATATGGTAGGGGGTAGCAGAGATGGCTCACAAGTTAAGCTTTCTGCCTTTCTCTTTCTCTGGGACCTGAGTTTGGTTCCTGGCACCCCATGGCAGGTAGATCTCAACTGCCTGTAACTACAGCCTGAAGAGATTCAACATCCTCTTCTGGGCTCCACAGAGATCCACATACACAAAGACAAAGACACACACACACACACTCAATGGTGGAGCATTTGCCTAGTCAGCATGAGGTTCTGGGTTCGGTTCCCATCACCGCACGACACAACAGCACAAGAAATTACAGCAATGAAGTGTCTGTCGAAGGATGACTGGCTCAATATATGTGGTGCATAAACACAGTGAACTGCAATTCTCAACCATTCAAAAAAAAAAAAAAATCTGATCCGCTCCTGTCCTTTGGGGAAAAGAGAACAGCACGCACAATCACTACGCTAACGAAACAAGCTGCTCATAAAAGTAAGTTCTACAGCTTCACTCATGTTAAAGGCTGAATAACTCATATAACCTGAGCAAAAAATACTAACTAGGCTGGAAAGAATACAGAAGAGAGACAGGGAAGGTGGACCAATGGGATGAACAAGTTCTGGCTCACTGCTTCAGGGTGGGGTGACTATCAAGAACAACATTCTGTACCTCTGAAAGAGCCAATCATCCCTGCATTCAGGAGGTAGAGGCAGGTGAACGTCTATGAGTTCAAGGCCAGCCTTGTCCACGCACTGAGTTCTAGGACAGTCAGGACTACACAGAGAGACTCTGTTTAAGGAAAAAAGATAAAGGACAAATGATAATAATAAAAATAAAGGAAGCTGGGTGGTGGTGGTGCACGCCTTTAATCCCAGCACTTGGGAGGCAGAGGCAGGTGGATCTCTGTGAGTTCGGGCCAGCCTGGTCTACAAGAGCTAGTTGCAGGACAGGCTCCAAAGCTACAAAGAAACCCTGTCTTGAAAAGCTCAAAAACAAACAAATAAAGATAGATAGATAGATAGATAGATAGATAGATAGATAGATAGATAGATAGATAGATAGATGATAGTAGATGGAGGAGCTAAAAGGATTCTGAATATTCTCTCCATAAAGAGACAGTGTTTTGAGAAGCCATGTTTCACCTGACCACTGTACACTGCATGTGGATCACACCACCTGGCACATTGTTCTATATATACATCAGGTTACAAGGCATTTAGGGTTGATGAACTTTCTGCCACACATGATGAGCCAAGTTCAATTCCTGGGACCCACATGGTAGGAGAGAACACTCCTGTCAATTATCCTTTGAGTTCCACATGCAAACTCCAAGTACACACAGAAATGTAATTTGAACAAAAGTAAATAACAAATTCAAGCAAAGCAAAGAAAAAATGTTAATGCTCTGAAAAATACTGAACATTCAAGACTGACCTCCAAAGCCAGTCAGCTAGGTGCATGCCTGTAACCTAGCACAAGGATAAGGCAGGAGGATCCTGAGTTAGAGGCTGTTCTGTGCTACAAAGCCAGATACCGTCGGGGGGGGGTGGATAAGGAGGGGTGTCATTTAGGTCCTCACTTATAGAGACACTCAGACACGTAAAATAAACTATCTTTGGAGAACCCTAACATATTAACCACAAATAGTGGTAAAACCCTTTAATCCCAGGACTGGAGAGGCAGAGGCAAGCAGATCTCTGAATTTCAGGCCAGCCCCTCTTTATACTGAGTTATAGACCAGCCACGGCTACAGAATGAGACACTGTCTCAAAAAAGATAAGACTTTTACAGCAGCCAATATAAAGCTAATAGGTACCACATAATGATGAACCACGCATGACAGTGGTCCTATAACATCCTAAAGGAGCCCAAGAAAGTCCTGCCTATGAGCCTGTGGTGTCACAGGCATCAGAGCATCCAGGAAATACCCATGTCCTTGTGGTGGTGGGATGTCAACAGGCCCGTGCTGCTCTCAGATAAAGTGCAGCATGCTCCGTTCTGTGCAGTGGTTAAAGCCCACAGCAAACACCTGCACTGTGGTTTCTGGGTAACTCCACTGTGCGTCTGTAGCTTTATAAAGACACACAGGATGGGAGATTCATACTACACGTGATGTGGTGTGGTGTGGACAGGGGAAGCCCTCAGAAATGCAGGCTGCCATTTGTCCAGGCAGCAACTGTGGATGTATCTGAGTCAGCAGCTACGGGACAAGCCACTGTATCTCCAAGTTCACCTGCATCAAACATGGTGCAGCCCCACGTCTTTGAGGTAGGGGCCTTCTGTTGGTCAGAGAACTAAAGCTTGACTCTATACAAGGTCTCATTCACACGCTCCTTATTTTGCAGATTGGGGAAAAAGGACATAATCACCTGGCCAGCATGAACTCTGGCCACTGTGCCCTGGGGCTTCCCAAAGGCACCCTGCAGATCTTCCTGGAGCCAAGGTTGGGGACAGCACTGAAACTGGAGACATGATTATCTGCAAGAAAATTGCCCTGAAAGTCCCCCAGGGCATCCCATAGGCTGCCTACACACCCAAGGAGGAGGCTGCTTGCAATCCTTACACTCCTTGTCCCCGCCAGGAAAGGAACTAGGTCGGCTCAATTGGCTACAGACTGATGCTGCCTGACTGGGATACATAGGCAGATGTCTCTAGGGGCTTGTCATTATTTCAATACATGTGTCTTTAAAGCCTCTGTCAAACAGTTTGCTCTGTTACACACTGGCAGGAGCCACACAGATCTTGGTTATATTAAGAGGCAGGCTGGTGAGACAGCTCACAGGGAAAGGTACTGGTCACTGGACAGCACCTTCCAGGGAACCCCACAGTGAGGGAGAACCAACTCCTTCAAGTTGCCCTCTAGCCTCTGCACATGTGCCATGGCAAGCATGTCTGTGCACATACTTGCATATGCACACACGGGTACAACTGTAATTTTCTAAAGAGGCTATGTTGATTGACTGACCTATCCCATCTATGTCTGTAAGTATACTCAATGATGCTCCAATAACAGAACTGACCAATGACACAATTCTCAGAACACATTCCAGTCATTCAATGCCCAGTTGTTCACAAAGTGAAACCAAAAGCATAAGAGAACGTGTGAACAAATAAACAGGGACTATACAGAGAAATGAAATCCAAGGAGCACAATGAAAAACCTAGAACCGAAGATAAAGAGACTTTAGAAACGTGGAAAACAAACTGAAAATAAAGTTT
>NW_004949125.1:4547447-4548432 GCF_000317375.1 Microtus ochrogaster | reverse complement strand
TTTTTTTTTTTTTTTTTTTTTTTTTTTTTTGGTTTTAGTCCTGACTGTCCTAGAACTTTCTCTGTAGAACAGGCTGGCTTTGAACTCACAGAAATCCACGTTTCTGCCTCCTGAGTGCTGGGATTAAAGGCATGTGCCACCACCACCCGGGAGAGCTTACTATTCCTGCAGGGATCCTGGCCTGACTTTCTTACACCTACATGGCTTCCACAAGCTTCATTAACTCCAGGGCCCGACGCCTTCTTTCGGCCCCCACAGGTACTGCATGCATGTGGTACTCATGCACACGGCTGGGCATTCATACAGATACACATCAAACCAAAGATCTTTGTTGGGTTTTGTTGTTGTTTATAAAATCAACCAATACTGTTCCAGTGTAAAAACAAATCAAAGGCCAATTGCAGGCAGAGTCTGGACGATCTGTGGGTCAATATAAAATGGTACAAATCCAAGAAACCCAGAAGGGAGCACGGCTTTATTAAGGTGACAGACATCTGAAGCACTGGAATCAGAAGTGACTGACAGCCCATCATGTCAGATGAGCACTCACCTGAACGTAACCAATCACAACATAAACTTGAATGCGGTCAAGTGAAAACAGGTAAAGAGAGCCCCCTTAAAAATAAAAATGCCACCACATAGCAACCAAAACAAAGCCAACAACCTGCACACGACGCTGAGACTGCCACCAGGAAGACGGCCATGTCCTGAGTGGTTTCAAATTCCTGTTGAAATACCACCAGTTGCCTAGACTCTATGGGGCACGGCAAACGGCACTGGAGGTAAAGACACTTATTGCCAAGCCTAAAGGAGAACCCACACTGTAGAAGGCAAGCTGTTTGCTAAGCTCTACATGCACCTCATCGGACATATGTGCCAAGCACAAACAGACACAAAGTAAGTGTTTAGGGGAAAAACCTTCTTCCCAAACACTTTCACACTGTATCCCAGGCTGGTGTTGAGCTGTACACACAGCCCAGGCTGG
>NW_004949125.1:4540732-4547163 GCF_000317375.1 Microtus ochrogaster | reverse complement strand
TGGCGCAGAGCTGTACATATAGCCCAGGCTGGCACAGAGCTATACATATATATAGGCTGGCACTGAAAAGTTACTGACAGTCCTCCTGCTCCACCTTTCCCATTGCTGGAATTACAGGAGTAGGCTATCACGGGCTAGCCTTTGCAATCAGTGACCTCTGAGCCAGTAACAGAAAAAGGATCGACTGGGCTGGACAGATGGTTCAGCAGTGGAAGTGCTAGCCACATAAACCTGAAGCCCCGAGTTCAGTCCCCAGAGCCAATGTAAAGGTGAAGACGGGAGGAGAAAACCATTTCCCGCAGTGCGCTCTGACATCACCTGCACACTGCAGCGCTTCTGTACCCTCCCCCACACCATAACAAGTAACAACGACTAAAGACAACTTCTAGAGAGACTGACTAAAGGGCTGGAAGATGACTCGGCAGGTCAAGTTCAGCCAGCTCGGCAAGCTGAAAACCTGAGTTTGATGCCCAGAACCCATGTAAAGGTAGGAGAGAACCACTCCACAATGCTGTCCCTGACCTCCATGCAAACATGGTGGTAGTGTGTGCACCCCACACACATCTAACACACGATAAGATAGCAAATATTAATAAATACTGAGTGTGGAACTAGAAAGCCCAGGAAACAAAGAAAACTGCAGGGCCATCAAAATGGCCCAAGTTCAATCCCTAGGTCCACATGATGGAAGGAAAGAACAGAGTCCCCTCCCTAGATTGCCCTGTGAACAGCACATAGCGCCGTGGCATGGACAGGCAAACACACATTCCAAAATCAAAATAAATGTCATTTTTTAAAAAGGCAAAGCATAAAATTCATACCTCAAAGTTTTCACTCACTTCCTGCATCATTTTCAACTTCGTTTCATCGGCTGTAAATGGCAAAACAAACCATCATGTTACTGAAACTACATTAAGGAGGCTTTCAAAAAAAAAAAATCACTGGACTTAAGAAAGAGAAGCAATCAGATCTTATCAGTTTGACTGTCACAGCCCAGAAGAAGGCACATGGCTAGGTCCCTACCACCAATCACACCACACCCATCCTCAGACTCACGTGTGCATGCACAGACAAGGATACAGACACACACACAGGCACACACACTGTGCCTCTCTGGGGCTCCAGTAATATTGTTCATCACTTTGCTTCTCCACAAGGTAGCAAGGGGGAAACCAAGGACAAACATTAAGGTTGTTATTTATCCCAATATGTCAAAAAGGATCGACTCACGTGTATTTACATCTGTGAGAGCTGCCACAAACTGAAGGTATTTCTTCATCAGAGTGGTTTGGTCGACCACCGTGGCCCCCTGGGTTGCAACAAATGCCATCTTTCTTCTGTGTTTGTTTCTTTCTCAAAACTAAAGCACCAAGTCCATGAGCTCAGCCAGCCTGTGAAAAGAAACATCCCATTAGCAGCTTTCAAACACACACACACACACACACACACACACACACACACACATATAGCTGGGCATGGTGGGAAATGCAGGAGACTGGCCAGCCTGGTCTACATAGTAAGTTCCACGCCAGCCAGAGCTACATGAGACCCTGTGTCAAAAGAAGATACACACACTGTGGTAGAGCCCTTGTCCTGGCTTTCATCACCAGCACTGTGTCAATAATTAAAGAAATAAGTAAACCATTTTCCTCTGTATCACCTCCAAGACCCTGAAGTGTCCAGGAAGCTGTAGATTTTATCTGCAGCCGAATAACAGATCATACTCAAAGAATGCTTCTTCTTAGCACTACGTTTACTTACTGGGGTTGAGGGAGGTGTGTGCAACACTGCACTTGCAGAGGTCAGGGGACAACTTGGGGAACTCCCTTCCTTCTGTCCACCATGTGGGTCTTGGGGACTGAGCTCTGGTCATCTGACTTTGACCCCAAGCACCACCTCACCGGCCCCAAAGACTGCTTTAAGAGCACCTCGGTGAGTTGGAAACAGGTTGTTGGCCCCTAGCTCCTAATGTAAAAATGCTTGCTGCCAAGCCTGGAGAACTGACTTCATCCTGGTGACCCACGGGATGGAAGGACAGACTCCTGCAGCTGTCCTGTAACTTCCACATGCATGCCTAACACACATATGCAAACAAACGAATGTTAAAAATAAATAAGTAAGAATAGCTAAGTGTGGTGGAGTGCGACTTTAATCCTAGCACTCAAGAGCGATCCGGAACAGCCAGGCCCATGTAATATCTGAGACCCTGTTTGTAGGGAGAAAATTAAAGTCCAAAGCTAAGGAGACTATCAGCCTTGCTATGGTGACTTGGCTAAACTCTTACCTTTTCGTATCACCGTCCCTCCTCCAAACACTGCAGGGCCCTCACACCCAGGGACTGCTAACTAAGCTCAGGGTCACAGTCTTCTGAAGCCCTAGTCCTGCCCAAACTTTTTATCTAACTTTTCTGCTGTGGAGGTGATGTCCTGAAGCTCGGATAAGGAGGAGCTGGGTGTGGGTAGGGATGGCCTTGATTCTTGACCCCCACCCCTGACAAGCCTGTGTCCCATCACCCCAGGTTTAGGAGGTTCTGGGGAATGGAACCCAGACTCTTTGGTATGCTAGGCGGGCTTTCTATTCTCTGAACTATAGACCCAACATCTGCGCAGACTTTTTGCGACACTTATTCCTCTTCTTAGAAGCCATTAAATGTGCCATTTCCAAGCCCCCACCCAAGTCTCCCAGCGGCTCGGCCTAGTTTTCCCCTGGGATTAGACCCTGACATCAGGTAAAGAACCTATTTCGCCTGTGGATTCCGGAAGGAGGTTTTGAACTTTCCGGGAGGCTATGACCTCAAACCTGGATGCCCACGAGCCCACGGAACCCCTACCCAGGTAAGGAAAAGGCAAACGGCCCCGCTGTCCGCTGTCCTCCGTCGGGTCCGCCCCGCCCACGACGCTAGACTGGCTTGACACCGCGCCGCCGAGCCGCCAGGGGGCGCTGCAGCCACCGCTACCTTCACTCTTAGCGTCTGGCCCGGAGAGCCAGGTGCCTGCGTGGAGGCCCGCAGATGCCAGGATGGCTTTGGGAGGGCGCCGCAGCCCCCGCGACTCCTCACTCAATCCCTTCCCGTCGCAAACGGTCTTCGGGTTCCCTCCTTTTGTCGCCAGTCCTTCCTGAGACTCTCAGCGACCACCCCCAAGCAGGCCGCTGAGCTACGGCGAGCGCCGAGGGCCAATCCCCACGACCGATAGCGCTGCGCGTCCCGCCGTCCGCTCCAGCGCAGTCAAGCACCGCGGAGTGCTAAATACTGCAGTGGGGCAGATCCAGCCAAAGAGAGCTCCCGTGGGGCCTGAAGAACCTCGGCCTTGCCGGGACTGTCTTCTCCGCCCCTCTATGGAGCCGTCGCGTTGCACCGATATCTTCCCTCACGCCTGAGACACGCACACGCGCGCGTGCATCTCCCGGGGTCGTTCGCCCGCCTGCCCCGTGCTTACCGGGACCTGCCAGCTGGCTTCCTGTATCCGATCCAGGCCGCCAGCGAACTCTTCGTCGCCTCCGTCGTCGCCGCCGCCGCCGCCGCCGCCGCCGCCGCCGCCGCTGCTCTGCGTTCAGTCCCGCCCCTACTTAAAGCCGCGGCGTCCGCCCACCGAGAACTGAGCCAGGATGCACCGCCCCCAAGTGGGTGCGGCTTGGGCTGGCGGCGGGACAGGGAGGGGCGTCTGTGGCCTGGATGGGCGAGCTGTCCTTTTAAATCATCGCCTTGGGGTGACCTACCAACCTGGGAAGCACCCAGGCCTGAGGGGCTGTGAGCTGCTGCAGCTTCAAGATTCGTGATCCCTAAGTCCTTTTAACCCTCAGGGGCCAGGCTGAAGGGTGATGGACACCCGAAATACCTATTCAGTTGGTCCGCAGTTAGACTGAGTGAGTGTGTGGCCTTCAGGGCTGGACTTCCCTTCGCTGAGACATCTTTTTTTTCCCTCTTCCTGCAATGCTGGATGTTGAACTTAGGGTTTCACATACACTAGGCCTAAGTTCTACTACTGATCTATAGTCTCAACTACCTGAGAGTCTTCATAGTTGATGCAAACGGGAAGAGGCAATGAAGGCTTTTTTTTTTAGCGTGGGGGGGGGGAAGGTTGCAGATGGACTGTTAGCTTGTTAAGCAGCTAGGTCACCCCGAGACAACCACATTTGTCCGGCTTATAGTTGATACCCTCCATCCAAGATAAAATTAGCAGTAGACAGGTCTCGAGCTAGGCCAAAACAGCGAAGAAACATAGTGGAGAGAAGGGGAAAATAAATCCTGTGATACCCAGATGAGGCAGCAAAAGCTGACGTAGGAGACCTGTCAATTCTCCACTAACGAGTGGTTTCTGGGATAGCCACTGAGAGTGGAGGGAGCTCAGTAGTTACCAAGTTTTGATGAACAGCAGTCAGTGATGGCCTACACCCCTTTGCCTCGAGCCTTCTTATAGTTACATCCTACAACTTCCTATGCCTACTCTGAAACTTCAACCCCCAGGGTCTTTGTGTTCTGATCCTAAATTGATACTTTTCCCGCACTTGGTAATAAACTGAGCTTTCCTGTGCCTGAAAAAATAACCCTGGAGTTAAGACGAAAAACAAAAAAAAAAAAAAAAACCCCAAAAAAACCATGCTTCAGTATTTGTCTATTGTTGCCACAAAAGAACTAGCTGTAGCTGAAACCCTGGCAATGTGGGGAATTGTTTCTATTGACATTTTCCCCTCCCTCCCGCAGGAAGTTGTTCTGCCATTTATCACAGCCTCCAAAACAGGCAGGGTTAAAGTTTGAGAAGGACCTAAAACGGGTCAAATCAGTTCCCTGCGAGTTGTTTTGTATCTTTCCAGAGACAGAGAAAAACAGGGTAGGGGCCAGTGAGATTGTTCAATAGATTGCTCACTGGGTTGCTGCTCCGAAGGTGGAATGCTTACTTCGCACATAGGAAGTCCTGGGTTTCATCCTATACTTTGCTCTCGCCTGTAATCTCAATACTTTGTAGGTGAAGTGTTGCAAGGCAGTTACTTCCCTCTGGGCATAACATGTTTACCCCTTTGCTGCCTTGGAGTTGAAACCAAATGCTGGATGAAAAAGCTCAGGACCTGCGTCTGAGTTAGATCTCCGGGACCTGTGTGAAGGAAGGTGAGAACTGACTCCACAAAGTGGTCCTCTGACTTGCACAGGGATGCTCTCGCACGCTCACGCATACAGGCACCATGTACACACACAGTAATGATAAAAAAAAAAAAACAAGTACATTTTACTAAAGAAAAACATGTCAGACATGGTAGACAATCTTAATTCCAGCTCTTGGGAGACAGAGACAGGAGGATCTCTGTGAATTTGAAGCCAACCTGATCTACCTGATGAGAGCCTGCCTCAAAAGAAAGAAATGGGACACCTAACAGCAGGAATGGGGGCTGTCTCTGACTCTTACTGGCTTCTGGGACGATACTCCATATATTGGGTTGCCTTGCCCAGTCTTAATACGTGGGAAGGTGCTTAGTCTTACTGCGACTTGATATGCTATATTTTATTGATAATCATAGAAGACTTGTCTTTTCCTGGATGGAGATGGAAGAGGATGGAGGAAAGGGACTGGGAAAGGAGGATTGGGGGACGGGGCTGTGACTGCGATGTAAAACAGATGAGTTTTTAAAAAAAGGAAAAACAAAGCAAATTTATCTTTCATAAACTCCAGCTAAATTGCATATCACACATGCCTATAATCGGTATGTATATAAGCTCTAACTTGACCAAAAAAAAAAAAAACCCTCTCTCCCTCATGGTACAGTTCTTTCTATCAAGGTAATCACTTTGTTAGAGTTTTGCTTATTTGTCTCCTGAATTCCAGGTTAGGTACTGGGTCAACTTCATCCCTATTCGGCGATTTAAATCAAATCTCTCCTCTGCTTAAAACCTACAGAGACGTTGCAGCTCATCCAAGGTGTTCTGGGCCTGCAAGCCTGCCACACAGCCCTAACGGATCACCTTACAGCTACTGCAGTCCTGTCTTAGGTCCTTATCTCCCTGTGTGGTATGTTCTTCCCTCAAAGGCACTGAGTCTTACTCAACTAAAATATCACCGACTGCACTCAGAACGTAGAATGATTGTCTAGCACGTAGGTAGCCATGGATTTCATCTCAAACAAGGCAGTTACTTCCCTCTGGGCATAACATGTTTACCCCATTGCTGCCTTGGACTAGAAACTACAGAGACCAGTAGTCTTGACAATCAGAAAAGGATGATGCAGAGATAGCCAGGTTTATGATACTGTTAATGGAGCTATTTATAGTCCTCAGTAGAAAAGGGGATCTCCTTTGTAAAAAAAATCAGGTATTCATAGGTTTGTGGATTAATATCCGGGTCTTCAATTTGATTCCATTGGTCAACGTCTCTGTTTTTATGCCAACACCAAGCTGTTTTCATTGCTGTAATAGAGTTTGAAGTCAGGGATGGTAATGCCTC
>NW_004949125.1:4538282-4539452 GCF_000317375.1 Microtus ochrogaster | reverse complement strand
TTGGGGGAGTGGGATGGTTGAGATGGAGAATAGGGAAGAAGATATCTTAATTAAGGGAGCCATCTTAGGGTTGGCAAGAGACTTGGCTCTAGAGGGGTTCCCAGGTGTCTAGGGAGATGTCCCCAGTTAGTTCCTTGGGCAGCTGAAGAGAGGGAACCTGAAATGGCCTTGTCCCATAGCCACACTGATGGCTATCTTGAATATCACCATAGAACCTTCATCCGGCGATGGATGGAGTTAGAGACAGAGACCCACACTGGAGCACTGGACTGAGCTCCCAAGGTCCAGATGAAGAGTAGAAGGAGGGAGAAGATGAGCAAGGAAGTCAGGACCACGAGGGGAGCATCCACCCACTGAGACAGTGGGACTGATCTAATGGGAGCTCACCAAGGCCAGCTGGACTGGGACTGAATGAGCATGTGATCAAACCAGACTCTCTGAATGTGGCTGACAATGGGAGCTGACTGAGAAGCCAATGATAAGGGCACTGGGATTTGATTCTACTGCATGTACTGGCTTTTTGGGATCCTGGTCTGTTTGGATGCACACTTTCCTAGGCCTGGATGGAGGGGGGAGGACCTTGGACTTCCCACAGGGCAGGGTACCCTGCCTTCTCTTAGGACTGGAGAGGGAGGGGAAGGGGGATTAGGGGGAGAGGGAGGGAAATGGGAGGAGGAGGAGGACATTTCTAATAGTAAAAAAAGACACCAAAGAGATGGAAAAAATAAGTATGGGGAGAATAGAATTTTGGGGAGATAACAAAATTTTGCCTACGATAGTCCTTAGATTTTTGGTTTTCTTCTGTCCCACACCAGGAGGCTCTTCTGACATGAGACAGAAACCTTCTCTTAGAGAAGAACAGAGCTGCACTCCAACTCCAAAGCCACCTTTGTTTTTCACTTGAGTTGGGACAACTTTTCTGAGAAGTAAAGAGATATAGATGTTTAGGTAGTGAGGTTTTACCCTTCAGAGAATATTGGAACCACAGATCAGATTTTTCTTTACTTGGTAGTTTTTTTTCTGGATAGCGTCTGTTTCTTCTTAGACATCTAGATGCCCAAGGTCTTTTATTTCTTTAATGTGGGCATCTCTATTTTGCTGTAGAGACAAAATCAGAACCCTACCCTGACCCTCATGAGGTTTCTTTACAACTTGTAAGACTGTCACATC
>NW_004949125.1:4531620-4533339 GCF_000317375.1 Microtus ochrogaster | reverse complement strand
TGTCATCAGTGTTTTTGATTTTGACCATTCTTACAGATATAAGATGAAATTTCAGAGTTGTTTTGATTTGCATATATCTGACAACTAAGGATGTTGAACATTTCCTTAAGTGTTTTTCAGCCATTTTAGATTCCTCTGTTGGGAGTTCTCTGTTTAGGTCTTTACTCCATTTTTTTATTGGATTATGTGTTCTTTTGATGACCAATTTCTTGAGTTCTTTGTATATTTTAGAGATCAGACCTCTGTCTGATGTGGGGGGTTAGTGAAGATCTTTTCCCATTCTGTAGGCTGTCATTTTGTCTTGTTGACCATGTCTTTGCTTTACAGAAGCTTTTCAGTTTCAGGAGGTCTCACTTATTAATTGTTTCTCTCAGTGTCTGTGCTGCTGGGGTTATATTTAGGAAGTTGTTCCCTGTGCTAATGCATACAAGTGTATGTCCCACTTTCTCTTCTATAAGGTTCAGTGTGGCTGGCTTTATGTTGAGGTCTTTGATTCATTTGGACTTGAGTTTTATGCATGGTGATAGATATGGGTCTATTTTCATTTTTCTACATGTTGATATCCTGTTATACCGGCACCACTTGTTAAATATGCTTTCTTTTTTCCATTTGATATTTTTTGCTTCTTTGTCAAAAATCAAGTGTTCGAAGATGTGTGGATTGATATCTGGGTCTTCTATTAGGTTCCATTGGTCCTTCTGTGTGTTCTTATGCCAATACCAGGCTGTTTTCAGTACTGTAGCTCTGTAGTAGAGTTTGAAGACAGGGATTGTGATGCCTCCAGAAGTTCTTTTATTGCCCAGGCTTGTTTTGGTTATCCTGGGGTTTTTTTTTTTGCTTTTCCATATGAAGTTGAGTACCGTTCTTTCGAGGTCTTTGAAGAACTTTTCTGGGATTTTAATGGGCATTGCATTGAATCTGTAGATTGCTTTTGGTAAGATTGCCATTTTTACTATATTAATTCTGCCTAACCAAGAGCATGGGAGATCTTTCCACTTTCTGGTGTCTTCTTCAATTTCTTTCGTCAAAGATTTAAAGTTCTTGCCATACAAGTCTTTCACTTCCTAGTTACTCCGAGATATTTTATGCTATTTGTGGCTATTGTGAAGAGTGTTGATTATCTGATTTCTTCTCCAGCCCTTTTATCATCGGTATACAGGAGGGCTAATGATTTTTTTTTTTTAGTTAATCTTGTATCCTGCTACATTGCTGAAAGTGTTTATGAGTTGTAGAAGTTCCTTGGTAGAATTTTTTGGATCACTTATGTAAACTATCATATCAGCAAACAGTGAGAGTTTGACTTTTTCTTTTCCAATTTGTGTCCCCTTGATCTCCCTTTGGTGTCTTATTGCTCTACTTAGGACCTAAAGAACTATATTGAGGAGTGAACCTGGGCCCTCCAAAGGAATAGGCAGGAACCAGAGATCTCAGTGTGGCCAGACACAAGTCTGGGACCTCAGAAAAAGTAGGCCTGAGCCAGGTCCTCTGTGGGTTAGAGCATTGGTCTGGGACATCAAAGGGAATAGGCAGAAACCTGGAACCCCTGTGGTCCAAACGCAAGTCTAGGCCCTCTGAGGGAGTAAGCAGGTCCTCTGCGGGTTTGGGCGCACCTGAGCCTGGGACCTCTGAGGCAATAGACCGGAACCAGAAACCTTTCCAGGTCCAACTCCAACCCAGGGACTTCTGTAGGAGGGAATCCAGATCAGGATTTACAGATAC
>NW_004949125.1:4526322-4530330 GCF_000317375.1 Microtus ochrogaster | reverse complement strand
TCTTTACTAGCAACTTCAATATCCAATGCATTAATGGGGTTTATAATCTTAGTAGGCATGGAGGATTGATGATGGGCAACACACAGGCAATTCAATATCACAATTATCAATCCTACTAATCTTAATATATAAAACCAATTCATAACCTCAATTCAGTTTATCAATTATTCATGAAGCACTTCTTAACCTTAATGCAATTTATTAACTAACTAATACCAAACATTAAATATATGTATTAAAATATCGATTTCCCTTAACATTTCATGCTCTAATATCAGTACTAATGTTTCGATAACTTTTTAACAACTCACACTCTAAACACATGTTACAAAGTTCCCTACTTAAATAATCCTGCTATCACATGCGCACATACACACACACACACACACACACACACACACACACACACACATTATACGACCTGATCTGTTCTGTCAAGGGCTGAAAGGGACTGTTCGGTTTCTTCCAGCTGGAAGTCCAATTGCACTGGGGGCTTGATCACGAAGCTCAACTCTTGACTCCATAGTTCTCTGTGGTCTGGCAATGGTCTGCTCTCAGGAGATGTCTGCTCTCAGGCTGGTACTGAGTGCTGGATCAACTCTTGACCTCATAGTCTGTGGTTTGGTACTAGTCTTATCTCAGTATGCAGGGCCTTTGGACTCTGCTTTTGGGTGACAGAGTCTCAGGAGACAAGACTTTAGCTCTCTGCTCTCTCAGGTGGCAGAGTCTTGGGATGGCAAAGCTTTCCATCTGCTCTCGGGAAAGCAGGGCATTGGAGGATTCTCACTAGAGGTTCAACAGCATGCCTGGGCCATCATGAAAGTGAAATGACTGTCTTACTTTTGCCTCTCTTTTATATACATTAGTAAACAACTTGTTTACTTGACTTCCAATAACCAGAAGTCCTAGGCTATTGATATTGACTTGGCACAGAGGGGTGAGGTCCCTCTCGTGTCCATGTTTCTGGTAAACATGTTTACTCCAAGCTGGTATTGACCAAGTACAGAAGGGTGAGGCCCCTCTTGTGTCTTACTGGAAAACATGTTTACCTCAAAATGGCAAAGGTGTTTTTCCTACATGTTTTTCTTAACCTTTCCTCTTAGTAATTTTCCACACCATACACAAGAAGAAATGCTTTTACACTGCACCAAACTGCACTCATTCTTATTCTATAAATTTCCTGCTCTATCTACACTACAGATTTCTCTCTTTATTTATTCATTCAGAGAGACCTGTTTCCATGCTCATTACAGAAGGGATATTAATGACCAGTGGTTGCTTTAGTTTTCATTGTTGGTTAATTTAGTTTTCATTGTTGGTGATGTTAATTTGTGCGTTTTTTTTTTCTTCTTTGGGATTTGGTGTTATGAGATCCTCAATTGTATGTGTTTTTGTTAAATGTAGCAAACTTCCTTGGGTTGGAGTTTTTCTTCTAGTATTTTGTGTAGGGTTGGGTTTGTGGCTAGGTATTGGTGAAATCTATATTTGCCATGGAATATCTTGCTTTGCCCTTCTATGATGATTGACAGTTTTGCTGGGTATAGTAGTCTGGACTGGCATCTGTGGTCTCTTAACGTCTGCATAATGCTTGACCATGACCTTCTGGCTTTCATTGTCTCCACTGAGAAGTCAGATGTAATTCTGATAGGTCTCACCTTTATATGTTACTTGGCCTTTTTCCTTTGCAGCTCTTAATGTTGTTTATTTACTCTGTATGTTTAGTGTTTTGATTATTATGTGGCGAGAGGACTTTTTTTTGGATCCAGTCTATTTGGTGTTCTGTAAGCTTCTTGTATCTTCATAAGCATATCTTTCTTTAGGTAGGGAAAGCTTTCTTCTATAATTTTGTTAAATAAATTTTCTGTGCCTTTGAGTTGAACTTCTTCTCCTTCTTCTATACCTATTGTTCTTTTTATGGTGTCCCATATTTCCTGGATATTTTGGGCTAAGCTTTTGTTAGATTTAATGTTTTCTTTAACTGATGAGTCTATTTCCTCTATTGTAACAGCGCTTGAGATTCTCTCTTCCATCTCTTGTATTCTGCTGTTCATGCTTGCATTTGTGTTTCCTGATATTTTTCTTATGATTTTTGTTTTTATAATTCCTTCGGCTTGTGTTTTCTTTATTGTTTCTATTTCAGTTTTCAAGTCCTGAATAGTTTCTTTCATATGTTTGATTTCCTTTTCTTGGTTTTCTTTAAGTGATTTCCTGAGGTCTTCCTATTTTTTGTTTGTCTTTTCCTCAATTTTTTTAAGGGAATTTCTCATTTCCTCTTTAAGAGTTTCAAACATTCTCTTGAAGTCATTTTTTAGGTTATTTTCTTCTGTTTCATCCATATTTAGTTGTTTAGGTCTTGCTATTGTAGGGTCTTTAGGTTTTACTGGTGTTGTGTTGGTCTTTGTGGCGTAGCATGTGATCTTACCTTTTCTACTCATCTTTTCCTCTAATGGGTGTGGTTGGGGCTGTCTGAGATTCTGTTGAATAATCTTTTAGGTGCCAGTTAATCCAGAGCTCAGATGGTTGTTCCTTGTGGTACAGTCAGTGTCACAGTTCTAGTTACCCCATTGGTTACTCAGTGTTCTTGGAGATAGGTCAGTGTTCTTGTGCTTTGCTCTGCTCCCTTGCACTTTGCTGTGTCAGGCCTATTTGGCCTAGGTTGCCAGCTTTCCCTGTTTCTGTACATCCTGGTCTGGATCCCCTCCTGCAGAAGTTGGACCTGTTGTGGATATCACTGACTCTGGGTCTGGTCACTGGCTCAGTCCTGATCCGCCAGTGTCCCGGGACTGGGTTGGCTCCTGGGACTGGATTTGCTCCTGGCTTCTGCTCCCAGTGGAGCTTATTCGCTCTCTGTCCTAGGTAGTTGGTTCTGTCCCACTCCAGTTCTGATGGAGATGGCTGACTCTGGGTCAGGTCTCTGGCTCAATCCTGGTCTGCCAGTATCCCAGGATTGGGTTGGCTTCCAGGACTTGGTTTGCCCCTGGCTTTTGCTCCTGGTAGAGCTTATTTCCTGAGGCCCTTTCTGTCCTAGTTAGCTCATTCAGAGTCACTCCTGTGGAATTTGTTGACCAAGGTGGAGGTCCTTGCCTCAGGACAAATGTGGCCTAGGTTACTGGCTCAGACCTGTATCTGTAAATCCTGGTCTGGATTTCCTTCTGCAGAAGTCTCTGAGTTGGAGTTGGACCTGGAAAGGTTTCTGGTTCCTGTCTATTGCCTCAGAGATCCCAGGCTTGGGTGTGCCCCGACCTGTGGAGGACCTGCTTACTCCCTCAGAGGCCCCAGACTCGTGCTCAGACCCACAGAGGTTCCAGGTTCCTGCTTATTCCCTTTGATGTCCCAGACCAATGCCTGGATCTAGTACTGTCCAGGGCTGACTGTTTGGAGTTTATGTCCTACCCAGTTCCCACAGCTGGTAAGCCCCCAAAGAAAATCACACAGAGATTCTGCATTAGTTATAACTGATTGGCCCATTAGCTCAGGCTACTTATTAGCTCTTGTAGCTTATATTAATCCATTATTCTTATCTATGTTAGCCACATGGCTTGGTACCTTTCTCAGTGGGGCAGGTCACATCTTGCTTCTTCAGTGATCTGGGCTGGACTGCAAAAAGAACTTCCTTCTTCCCAGAATACTCCTGTTCTCATCACCCTGTCTCTACTTCCTGTCTGGCTGACCAACCTATACTTCCTACCTGGCCAATCAGCATTTATTTAAAACATGATTGACAGAATACAGACAATTCTCCCACACCACGGACCCACAGAGGTCCTGGATCAGGCCTACTCCCTCTGAGGACCCACTCACGCCTGGACTTGTCGAGATGTCTGGTTCCTGCCTATTCCCTCAGAGGTCCCAGGTTCACTTGTATTTAATTTCTTATTCTGTTTATGTAATAGAAATATACAGTACAATATAATATTTTCCCTCTGCATCAAGATTCCTGATGGGGATTCCCTAGAGGGTAGTGTAGCCAGGATGCAGTTAAGCTTTGGATCCGCTGGGCGATGGTGG
>NW_004949125.1:4520504-4523947 GCF_000317375.1 Microtus ochrogaster | reverse complement strand
ATACATGTTGGTTTAGCTTAGCAGTTTCCAGGATCAAATGTCTCTCTGAAGTCAAAAAATTTAAAGAAAACACAATAATATACATAATCCGGACTTTCTGTGTATGTTCCATTTTTATGTGGCTTATTTTTCTTTTCCCCTTTAATCTATGACTGTATGTACTCTTTTATGTTACTTTACTGTTCTATAACTGTCTATATTCTTTTTCATCTCCCTCCCAAGCTTATGTACATTTTTAAAACACACTGTGACCTGTTCAGAGCTTTATTTTTTTTGTCTGAATCTGTCTTTATTGCATATCTTTAATCATTTTTTTGATTAGAAGCACATTTTAAAATGCTAATTGGCATGGTTAGGACTAAGGCTGCTTTGCCTTTTGACTCCACCCAGTCCAACATGGCAGAGGTATGTTCACCATAAGCCATGCTCACCACCCCAGCTCCAAGGACTCAGTGGGTCTATATTGCTATTAAGTAGCATTCTGCTCACAAACCCCATTTAAATGTTTCATAACAGGACCTCCCAAAAGAGCCAGAGCTGTTCCATGATGCCAACACAAACCAGGAAGCCAGCTTTTAAAGAAGCCACACTGTTGCTTGCAGCCAGCAAACAGATCTTATCTGAAAAAATACAGCTACCAATAAGCTGCATTTGGTTTGCATTTTTGTGGATCTAGAAGCCCTCTTTTATTTCCCTTAAGTTTTTTTTTTTAGGTCTTATGTGGATCCATGCCCCAGACAGTGGACACCAATTTGTTGGCATACAAAAGAATTCCAGAATGTTCCAGAATGGAGTATAACAAAGGTTTATTTACCTGGAATGAAATTCACAGAAAGAGTAGTGATCTGCAGTCCTCTTCACTTGCTGGGAACTGGAACCAAATGCAGCCAAGAGACCCATGCACACTTTTCATCTGCATTTATAGTACATGAGACCATGCCCAAAGTAGGCTGGTATCTCAAAGGCTATTAGCTGAAGGAGTTCCCAAGCAATTATAGATTGTGGAAACTGTACATGAATTATTTCCAATGGCTTTTGCACAAAATATTGACTGAGGTTTCTGTCCCACCAGGTCCCACAATCTGTTTAGTCCCAAATAAACACACAGAGGTCTACATTAATTATAAACTGATTGGCCTAGTAGCTCAGACTTCTTATTAACTCTTCTTATATTGGCCCATTATTTTTGTCTATGTTAGCCATGTGCCTCGGTACCTTATTTGGCAAGGCAGTCACATCTTGCTTCTTCTGTGGCTGGGTCATGTCTTATAGCTATCAATTTCAATGGAGTGAATCCTTTCAGATAACCTCTCATTTGCTCTGTAAAGTCTGTATCATTCCCATAAGTTTCTCATTCTTGGCTCTGTTATCAAACCATTTTTAAGGATATGATATGAATTACCAAACTAATAGCAACTATGGCTAAGAATGTATATGTCCCAGGTGGGTACATATCTCTTCTAAAATCCCATCCATAGTAGAAATGAAAAGGTGGTGATATCTGCTATTGGCATGGGAGTAGTTTACAAATCCCAAAAAAATTTAATTAATTAATTAGTTTTTCAGTTTAAAATGTAAAACTATCCAGTACTTTACCTCAAATAAAATACTTGGGAGATTGTCCTTATGTCTTAGGTTCTTAACTAACCAGGCAGGAGAGGTAAGGGTGCAGGTTGGTTTGCTAGGTGATTTTAAATTGCAATGACAAATTTGGCCAGCAGATGTCGCAGCTGTACCACCAAAGGAACTGTGGCTCCAATGTGACTCACCCAGGGATCCTGTAGTTTCGGTCTGACCTGTGAATTCTAAACAAAACACACCAAACCGAGCAGGTTCTTGTTAGAGAAAGGAACAAGGAGCAGCCCAGACATGCAGGTGCTGAAGGGCTGCAAGTTGCTGGTAGGCAGGCAAAGCAGGCCAGCCATGCAGTGGTGCACAACCTGAAACTTGCTGTGTAGCCCAGGCTAGCCTCAAACTCAGAGATTCTCCAGCCTCTGTCTTCCCAGTGATGGGATTAAAGACGTGCCCCACCACACCTGGCTCTAAGCTTTTCTTTTGTTCCTTTTCACGTGTTGGAAACTTGGCTGGTGGGATCTGAAGTCACCGCTCCCTATATTCTATTTCTTAATCTGTTTGTTTCCTTGAACACAGGACTTAGCTCCATTCCCCTTCATGGTGCTCTTTTTCTCCTCAAAATTTACAGTTTGTAATTTACCCTGCTCAGCTCACTCCTTTTCATTATGAATCTTTATAAGTATGAACACTGGTAAACACATGACAGAGTCTATACTACACTGCTTTCTCTGTTATCCCAGTTACAAACAGTTGTGAGCCACCATGTGGGTGCTGGGAACTGGACCCAGATTCTCTGGAAGAACAGTCAGTGCTCTTAGCTACTGAGCCATCTCTCCAGCCCTTAGTTGGGGTTTTTAATTACTATGAAGAGATACCATGACCATGGCAACTCTTAAAAAGAAAACATTTAATTGGGGCTTGTTTACCGTTTCAGAGATTCAGTCTTCATGACTGAGAGTATGGTGGCGTGCAGGCAGATGTGGTGCTGGAGTCTTAGCTGAGAGTCCTACATCTTGCAGGCAGCAGGAAGTTGACTGAGACACTGGGTGGTGTCCTGATCATAGGAAACCTCAAAGCCCGCCCCCACAGTGACACACTTCCTCCAACAAGGCCATATCCACTCCAACAAAGCCACACCTCCCAATAGTGCCACTCCCTATGAGATTATGGAGGCAATTGCATTCAGACTACCACAAAGGGTCACAGGTATCTTGTCTAGTCAGGACTCTCACAGATGGAACCAGGCTCAGTGTGATCTTGTCTCCCCAAACACATTGCTTTTTCTTGCCTTTGTAGGGGGAAAGCAGGGTGTTTTCACAACATAGCTACCACAGGATGACCATTCCATGGGAAACAGTTTTAAAAATCAAGGAAGACAGATGTCAGGTGTGGCATGTTTGTCCCCCTGCCGGTGATCCAAATGAATAGAATTAGATATGAAAAGGGAAACACAGGAAAAGACAACACAGATTTCAGAAGCTTCCTGGGCCGGAACTGAAGACCTGCATTAGGGTAAGCTGGTAACTGTGGAAGAAATGGATGCCTTTCTAAGGGCCTATGATCTACCAAAATTAAGCAAAGGTGACAAAAATGACTTCAACCTCTAGAAAATGCAACATTGAAGCAGAAATAATTAAAAAAAAATCTCTCGTCGGGCGGTGGTGGCACAGGCCTCTAATCCCAGCACTTGGGAGGCAGAGGCAGGCAGATCTCTGTGAGTTCAAGGTCAGCCTGCTCTACAAAAGTTAGTTTCAGGACAGGCTCCAAAGCTACACAGAGAAACCCTGCTTCCAAAAACAAAACAAAACGAAAAAGAAAGAGAAAAAAAAAAAAAGAAAAGAAACCCCAGGCGCCTGCTGGAGTCACGG
>NW_004949125.1:4513888-4520315 GCF_000317375.1 Microtus ochrogaster | reverse complement strand
ACACACACACACACACACACACACACACAGAACACTGTGAGAACAATGAATGTATGCCAGCAACAACAAAAAGAATTTTCTTTCCCCAGGCCAGAGAAGTAAATACTCAGCAATGGAGAGATGGCTCAGAGGTTAAAAACACTGGGTGCTTTTCCAGAGGTCCTGGATCCCATTCCCAGCACTGACATGGTGACTCACAACCATCACAAACAAAAAGTTAGGAGAGAGGATGAGAGATGGCTCAGCAGTTCAGAGCACCGCCTGCCCTCCTAGATACCTGTTGGCTATCTGCTGAGAGTGTAACTATGGTGACAAGAACCAGAGTCTCAGCCAGAGCTGCCTTAGGTCTGATGCTTCTCTTTGTGGCCTTGGCTTTGCAGTGGCGGGTGCTGATGCTGGTGTCCCAGACCACCAGAGGGATTTTCATCTGCTTTCCTTTCAGCTTTGTACATGCTCCACTCAGACTTCTGCTGCTGTGATCAAAACACCAAAAAACCTCTGACCAAAAGTGTCTTAAGGGAGGAAAGGATTTATTCATCTTAGGAGGAATAAATACATAAATCAAAGTGACTTAGGTACCAGTCCATCGCTGAGTGAAGTCAAGGCAGGAATCTGAAGGTGCATCTGCTTGCCATCCCATACAGCGTTACTTCCATCGAAGGAACTCATGTCACAAACAATTACAGCAGGGCTCATAGATAAAGCTGCTTACTACCTGCCTTTCTGGCTGCCTCATACCCAGCTAGCTTTCTTATAGGGTTCATTTCCACCTGCCTGAGGATGGTACCTCCCAAAATGGGCTGAGCTTCTACATCAGCTAACAATCAAGGGGGTCCCTGACAGACATACCCACAGGCCCATCTGATCTAGGCCAATTCCTCATTGGAGGGTCTCCTCTCAGGTGACTGTATCTGTGACAGGTTGGCAGTTTAAGCTACCCAGGCCAATACACTGTGTTGTGTTGTGTGACACCGTTTTAGAGAACTCTTTGCTGTCAGCAACCGCGGTTCTTTCCCTATAAAACGTGGAAACTGTCACTGATCTCTTAAGCAGAACCTCTGAATGTCAGGAAAAGGGGGTCAGAAATGGGTTGTAAATTTCCTGGGCCTCCAATCCCACACTTCCTGGGTCCTCAAGCTTAGTAATACATGTAGGCAGGCAGCCAGGTCAGGACCACCTTCCTCACCAGCTGTTTTCACTTCTGCATCCTTGGGCAGGGCGAGGAGGATGGATGTTGTGTCAATTTTAGTTGAGCTGTGCATCAACCTGAGATTTCAGGAGACAGAGGAGGAAAACCTCATCTCCATCTGAGCAACCCACTGGACATTTCGATTTTCACTGCCAATTGGTCTTTGGAGCCTGGTCGTGGGTGTACCATCTCTTCATTGCACTCAGATCTTCTGTTCTCATTGGCTGTGTGGAGCCCATGGCCTCTGTCTAGTCTTTTAATCCGAGTGTCCACAGGCTTATGCAGGGGCAAGTCATCTAATGATCAAAGCAGCTCTCATGATGGAGAACATTCCTCCAGAATAGTTTTTTTTTCTGGGTATGGTGGTGCACACCCGTAATCCTACCGTTTAAAGCAGTGATTCTCAACTTTCTGATGCTGTGACCCTTTAATTCAGTCCCTCAAGCCATGGCAAACCCAGCCATTATAGTACTTTGGTTGATATTTCATAACTGTAGCTTTGGTATTGTTATGAATCTTAATGTAAATATATGTTTTCTGATGTTCTTAAGTGACCCCGGGAAAAGGACTGTTCAATCCAAACAGGGTCCCGACCCACAGGTTGAGAAACACGGTGGAAGCAGGAGTATGACATCATGTGTTGTCCTCAGTCCCTCAACTCTTTTCATTGAGACACACTCTCTCACTGAATGCAGTGCCCACCGGTTGACACGATTGGGGGACCAGTGAGCTCTGGGGCCCTGCTGTCTCCTAGGGTGCTGTAATCTCCTTTCCTCTTGCTGTGTTCAGAAAAGCAGGCATTTATTTCATCTGTAGGTTTCAGTCCATCATGGGGGGGAAGCCAGAGCAGAAACTCAGGCAGGAACCTGGGGGTAGGGACTGAAGCAGAGGCCATGGAGCAGCACTGCTGACTGGCTTGATCCCCATGACTTGCTCGGCTTGACTTCTTATGCCACCCCAAATACCAGTGCAGCGCGGCACTGCCCGCAGTGAGCTGAACCTTCCCACACAGGGCATTAATCGAGAAAATGTTCCACAGACTTGCCTACAGGCCAGCCTGATAGAGGCATATTCTCAACCAATGTTTCTCTTCCCTATTGTCCCTACCTTGTCTCAAGTTGAAAACGACCAAAGCAAAACACCAGCACATGGGGTATCATCCGCACATGACCGTATCATTTTGTATGTGAATGCTGGAGATCCAAACGGGGTCCCTGCATTTTCTCAGCAGGGAGCATACTGACAGCCATCTCCCTCCGCCCGATCTGTGTTGTTTTTTGGGTACTTTGAAACTGCCTAGGGACATTGACTAAACATTCCCACTGCTGTCCATAGACATCACATGGAATATTCAGGCTAAGTCCCATCTCACCTGTTTAAAGAGTTATGGTCCTTTGACTCACAAACCTGGCATTTCTGCATCTCTTGACTTTCCTTAGTTTTTGTTTTGTTTGTTTGTTTGTTTTGCTACCTCATAATTTCTTACCTGTTGTTGACATTTCTTTCAATATTTCTGGAGAGAACATTAGGTACACTGTGGAGAGCCAGGAACAGGAGAGCAACAGAATCGATGGCTATTTGAATGACTGCATTACTCACTTACCTGCTGGTGTGGTATCGAGTTGATGCTCTTATCCGAGTCCTCCGTGTGCATGGCTGGTGTGCAGCTGTGTGGCGAGTTCATTTTCTGTGATGTGTGTTCGTGTTTCCTTTTTTTTAAAAAAAATTTATTTATTTATTATGTATACAATATTCTGTCTGTGTATATGCCTGAAGGCCAGAAGAGGGCACCAAACCCCATTACAGATGGTTGTGAGCCACCATGTGGTTGCTGGGAATTGAACTCATGACCTTTGGAAGAGCAGGCAGTGCTCTTTACCACTGAGCCGTCTCTCCAGCCCCTCGTGTTTCCTTTGTGACTTTGTTGAATTAACTTACTAGCTCCAATACTGGTCTGTGGATTCTTCAAGACTCTTTGCACACATTGATAATGGACTAGTCCACTTTCCCCATGTATAGGGATGACAGCCACACCACTGCTGCCCTCACTCTGGCTACTGTCCCCTCTTTGTTCTCTGTGATGGACAGGCCTCCATTGTCCCCAGCCTGCAGCCTGGGTGGGGTCTCTCTCTAGCTGTCTAATGTAGTCCTGATCTCCAGTCCCCAGAACCACTGCACACCTAACTCTGGTGACTAGATAACATGAGCAAGTCACTTTTGTGTTTTTACGAGATAGGGTTTCTCTTTGTAGCCTTGGCTGACCTGAAACTCTCTCTGTAGACCAGGCTGGCCTCAAACTCACAGAGATCAACCTGCATGTGCCTTCCAAGTACTGGGATCAAAGGCGTGCACACTATTGCCTGGCTAACAGCTCACTTCTTGATGAGACATGGACTAACCTTTCCCAAAGCCAAATGCCTAGTGATGTGGTGTGGGGAGGGGGTCCTCCTTCATCAGAGCCCAAATGAGCTGCCCTATGTCCTGAAAGGGCCACTGACACCACTCAGTGTCCTCTAAATGGTAAGTGGCAGCTCACATGCCCAGCATGCGGACTGCAGTGTGTGGTGATCTGGCCGCCTTCACTCCCCCGACCAACAGTGGAACTTCCTTGTACTCTGTAATTGACAAGGATGCTTGTGATCTTTCTGGCCAGTGGTTTTCCACAGAAGCTTCCCAATACACGAAGTCCTGATCTTCATCTCTGGCTGCTCAGCATGTCTCCAGTCAACTGCTTAAAGGTATAAAAGGCTTTAGCTCAGGGCAAAATAAAGGTTGCTGTTCTTCCACCTAAAAAGAAGCCTCTGTGTCTCAATCCTGGCACACACACACACACACACACACACACACACACACACACACACACACACACAGAGCCAGGCTCGGCATCCAAGCCGTGCTGGCAGCAGCAGCAGTGAGCTATTTTTGATGGTGATCTCTAGTTGTGTCTTGTGGAGAGTTGCCTGTACACAGTGAACAGTGAGACTGCATCCAATCCATTGCCCACAGACAAATGTGTAAAACATCCATGGGCTCAGCTGTGTCACTTGCTCTTCACCCCAGAATTGTGAGAAAGCCTGGCAATTCTTTATGACAGCCACCTGTTTGAACACATTCGCTGGGGTGCAACAGTGTCACACGGTGTGGTGAGTGTGTGCACAGCTCTGGGCTCAGGGTTGGTGAGCATGATGAGCACCATGACAGTTAACCTGACCTCTTCCTTCTCTGCATGGCCCTGCTGACCAGCTCGACAGAGCAGAAGCCCATGGAGGAGCCTGTGCTCGAGCCCCACTATATCAGAGCTCGGCGTCTGTGTCCCTAAGTGTTAGCGACACCGCTGAGCACAGTCATATATTTCTTGCCACTGTTGGCACTGCCCACTTTCTGCTACACAAACTGCTTGTTTCTCCTTGCTTCTAAGATGGCCTGCAAGGGTCCCCTTCCATGACCCACATGTTTGGCTCAGAGCTGCCATCCACAGTTAGACATGAATAGATTGTACCACATAAGGAATAGACATGATGCCCCTGAGCCATATAATTTAAAATGACTAAACAATAAATTTTATTAAAATTAAAACTTAACACAACAATGACAATAAGAATAATTAAACAAAATTAAAGGCAATATTAATGACACAAACAGTAATAAATATTAATTAAACAAATTAAAGGTGATATTAACAATGAAGACAACCATAAGAAAGACCTGATGGAAGCAGATACAAGATCCGCAGCGCAGCACTGTGCCGAGCTTCTGGAAACCAATCCAGAAGCGGGTGGGGTGATAATATGAGCAAAGGAGTCAAGACTATGATGAGGAAACCCACAGAAACAGCTGGCCTGAGCTAGTGAGAGCTCACTGCCTCTGGATTAACAGTGGGGGAACCCGCAAAGGACCAAACTAGGCCCACTGAATATGGGGGACAGTTGTGAGTGTGGTGCCCAGATTATGACCCCCAGAGAGGCCCAGACTGTAATAAGAAAGGTTTAATCATCATAATACAAACATTTTTGGAACCCCTGTCTCCAAATGACCCCCTTGCAGCAAGGTAGAGAGAGGAGTTGTATCTACTCTGTGGAGTAAGCTTTTAAAGGCTTAACTACAAAGAGGCTTTTTGAAGATGCTTTGGCACGGGTGCAAGGACCTTTGCTCCCTCCCATTTTGCTAAGTCAGCTTTTTTTTTTGTTGTTGTTCTTAGAGCAAGGCCAATGTTCCTGAGTTAGGCCATCTTTATCAGCCTGTACCAGGTGGCTGGCTGGGCTGAGCTAAGTGACCTTGTGTTCAGAATCTCCCAGGTGGGAGAGGGGAAGGCCACCATCTTCCTGGGAAAACATTATTTTGTCTAGGCAAAAGTGGTGCAACCAAGTCTCCAAGGTCCTACTGTTTGTCCACAGTCTGGGCTGGGTCCTGGCAGCAGGTCGTAGCATCTTGCCCAGTGGTCAGCATTGCTGTTATCCATGTGGAGACATTGTGGTGTCCCAAAGTCTGATACAAGCTTTTTAAACATTATTTTAAATGCCATTTTCTATAGATCTCTTAAGTATTTAGGGATGTCCAGGTATCTGTGATTAGACAGACTTTATTATTTGTTTTAAGCTTTAAAGCTTATACAGCAGACTAAATAAGGCTTATCTCTGTACTTATATCAGTACTTTGAGGATGACTGATTATTAGCTTGTATTTTTAACAAACCAAAACTATATACCATATTTTGTCAGGTTGAACCTTTAAATTAACAATTTTAGCAAAGACAATGAGGCTAAAATCTAAACATTAACAATATGAAACATTTTATAAGCATATATGTTTTATAACCTATTTTATTGTAGCTGATGCTTTTGGTGACTATTCCCTGGTATTGGTGTTTTTTCTTGTAACTGTTTTTTCTTTGGGAGTCTAGACTCAGCTATTCCCAGTGGTAACTGACATTCTTGTATATCAATAAAGAACAGCATAAAACTGTTTTAACATTATCTATATCAAAAAGACATTTAAATTTTTGTGAACCCGAATCTAATGACCAGAGCTCAGAGAAAAATTACAAGTACAAAACTTATAATTACCAAAGGCTAATTTTTTTAACAAAACAAGCATATATAATCTTTTTAAAGAAATAGCCATGACCCTTTAACAAGACAAACAAAACTTTTTAAAACCAGAATTAACCATTAAACATTTAGGTACAAGAAATTACAGCAAACATCCTTTGGCCTTTTACAACCTTTTTTTTTTTTTTTT
>NW_004949125.1:4511325-4513788 GCF_000317375.1 Microtus ochrogaster | reverse complement strand
CTTAGAACAAGGCCAATGTTCTTGAGTCAGGCCATCTTTATCAGCCTATACCAGGTGGCTGGCTGGGCTAAGCTAAGTGACCTTGTGTTCGGGATCTCCCAGGTGGGAGAGGGGAAGGCCACCATCTTCCTGGGAAAACATTATTTTGTCTAGGCAAAAGTGGTGCAACCAAGTCTCCAAGGTCCTACTGTTTGTCCTCAGTCTGGGCTGGGTCCTGGCAGCAGGTCATAGCATCTTGCCCAGTGGTCAGCATTGTTGTTATCCATGTGGAGACATTGTGGTGTCTCATAGTCTTCTTTGGAGACCTTGGGCCACTGCTAGGATCTGGGAGTCTCTGTCTGATACAAGCTTTTTAAACATTATTTTAAATGCCATTTTCTATAGATCTCTGAAGTATTTAGGGTTGTCCAAGTATCTCTGATTAGACAGACTTTATTATTTGTTTTAAGTTTTAAAGCATATACAGCAGACTAAATAAGGCTTATCTCTGTACTTATATCAGTACTTTGAGGATGACTGATTATTAACTTGTTTGGTTTTTTAACAAACCAAAACTATATACCATATTTTGTCAGGTTGAACCTTTAAATTAACGATTTTAGCAAAGGCTAAAATCTAAACATTAACAATATGAAACATTTTATAAGCATATATGTTTTATAACCTATTTTATTGTAGCTGATGGTTTTGGTGACTATTACCTGGTATTGGTGTTTTTTCTTGTAACTGTTTTTTTCTTTGGGAGTCTAGTCCCAGCTATTCCTGGTGGTAACTGACATTCTTGTATATCAATAAGGAACAGCATAAAACAGTTTTAACATTATCTATATCAAAAAGTCATTAAAACTTTTGCAAACCCAAATCTAATGACCAGAACGCAGAGAAAAATTACAAGTACAAAACTTATAATTACCAAAGGCTATTTTTTTTTAACAAAACAAGCATATATAATTTTTTTAAAGAAATAACCATGACCCTTTAACAGGACAAACAAAACTTTTTAAAACCAGAATTAACCATTAAACATTTAGGTACAAGAAATTACAGCAAACATCCTTTGGCCTTTTACAACCTTTTTTTAATACCTTTTGTGAATTTTTATATACCTTTTGCAAGTTTTAGGTCTCTCTCTCTCTCTCTCTCTCTCTCTCTCTCTCTTTCTCTCTCTCTGTTTTATTGGTTAAGCCAGAAATTTTTAGACAAACTTTTTTATTTATTATTTTAGTCTTTTGCCTTTTTTTTTTTGCTTTTTAGACAACATGTACATTTTTATTAAAGTTTTTTCCTGTGATTTTATCTAGCAGAACTTTGCGTAAAACCAAAAGTGATAAATTTGTAACCCATATGTTTTTCTTCCTGTGGGAACACAAGCATTCCCAAAAATAATGCATCTTTGACTTTACTTTAAAATTAATGCTTTTTAAAGTTACAGGTTGGTACAATTTAAAATTTCTTATAAATTGTATCAGGGCAGAAAAGAGTTAAGATGAGAAACTGCTGGCCAGCAGAAGAGACCTTGAGTGTTATCACATTGAAGAACTTGGCTTAGAAAAGAGGGGGCAGCAGCAGTGGGCCTAGAGAGTGTCCTTGGCTGCCAATATTTCTAAAAAAGTTTTTTGCTAACTTTTTTTTTGACCATGATCTCAGATTTTTTGTTTTTTATTTGCCCAGTTTTTTAATTGCAATCAGTCAATTTCCTGTCACCCGTGTGCAGGTCCCTCTCTCCTGCCTAAGGCTAAGACCCTCAAGATACAGAGAGAACAAGGGAGAGGGGGCAGCCCTGTTCTGCTCCAACAGGCCTCCCGCAGTCACTGGCTCTACTGCCTGCCCTCTGAAGAGGCATCCCTCTGCCCTCAGCTGGGTGCACTGCGACTTTGCCACCTGCTCCATCCCAGGTGTCCCTGCTCCCTGGCCTCAGGGCCCCGCAGGTCCCACCCAGATCCTCTGCCACCGTTGGTATTCTGCAGTCTCAAGGTTAAGTTCTCAGCACCCAGGCAATGTGTTCCCTGCCATCAGACCTGGCTCAGGGCTAGGGATACAGACTCTAGATGGCCTGCTGCCAAGTCACCTGCATTCTTACATTTAAGTTTTGTCCCTTTTTTTTTTTTTTTTTAGTCCTTGTCAGTCCAGTCTTAAACATAATATACAGGAGATAACAGTTTTCTGGAACTTCAGAGGATCACCATCTGCCCAATGTAGGGGCTCCTAAAGACATTCCAAGTCAGAGGCATGCACTCCCTACTCTCTCAGTCCCCAGTTCCTTCTGGGAGCTCTCCAAGATTTCTCCTCTCTCCTCTCCATCCCTAAAGCCTGGGGGAAAGAGGCTGGGGCTCCATAGGGGCCCTAGGATGTTCGAGGATAAAAGTCAAGAGAGAAAGAAAACAAAGCAACAATCACCATAACATAGCACAAAGAGACTGACAAATTTTCAGAATGAGACATATAGTGACATTTTCTCCCAAG
>NW_004949125.1:4503041-4510915 GCF_000317375.1 Microtus ochrogaster | reverse complement strand
TTCCCACCCCTGTCTGTTGTGACCTGGGGCCAATAAGGCCCCTGTCTGGAAATGATCCATCACTGTCTGAAAAGGAAAGACAAGGCGTCCCTCGCTTTCTCCAGGGTCTGTCTGTACAAGTACCCCTTGCTTCTCCAGGGTCTCTCTGTACAAGCGCATCCACTTCAGGGAACATCTGTCAATACCAAAATCCCAAATCGGTCGACAAGTACACCACCAAAGCAGCCATAGTCAGACAGACAAGACAAAGTGACAGAGACAGAGACAAGAGACAAAAGACCAAGAGCGCTCTCGCACGGGTAGATGCTAATAAACCTCCGGGCTTCCATCATCCTGCTGGAATCTCTGTGGTTCCGGGCCAATACACCAAATGTTGTGCCCAGATTATGATCCCCAGAGTGAGACCACCAGAGAGGTCTAGACTGTAATAAGCAAAGTTTAATCAGCATCATACAAACATGTTTGGAACCCCTATCTCCAAATGACCCCCTTGCAGCAAGGTAGAGAGAGGAGTTGTATCTCCTCTGTGGGGTAAGCTTTTAAAGGCTTAACTACAGAGAGGCTTTTTGAAGATGCTTTGGCACGGGTGCAAGGACCTTTGCTCCCTCCCATTTTGCTAAGTCAGCTTTTTCCTTGTTCTTAGAACAAGGCCACTGTTCCTGAGTTAGGCCATCTTTATCAGCCTGTACCAGGTGGCTGGCTGGGCTGAGCTAAGTGACCTTGTGCTCAGAATCTCCTGGGTGGGAGAGGGGAAGGCCACTATCTTCCTGGGAAAACATTCTGCTAGGAAATTTCTTCTCGCCCCTTTGAGAATAAGGGGTGAAGGTCCTACAGTGAGGATTGGGCAGTCTGTGGGGTCATTGGTAGTGGGACCGGGATTTATCCCTAGTGTTCATATTGGCATCTTGGAGCATATTTTCTTTGGAGGGATACCTAGGTCAGCCTAGATAAGGGGGGAGGACCTCGGTCCTGCCTCAAAGTGATGTTTCAGACTTTGTTGACTCCCCATGGGAATCCTTGCCCTCTCTGAGGAGTGGGTGGGGGTAGGTTGGGGGAAAGAGGTGGGCAGAGAGTGGGAGCGGAGATAACTGCAAAATGAGAAAAGATTGTATTCAAAAAATAATTTAACAAAATTAAAGGAGACATTAACAATAGAACGATAATAAAGATTTAAGCAAAATTAAAGATGATATTGACAATGAAAACAGCAATAAAATGAATTAAACAAAATTAAAGGTGATATTAACAATGAAAACAACAATAAAAAAGAAACAGAATAAAAGGAGATGTTTTCTCTACAGAGGGGAAGGACAGCTTATATGGGGAGCTGGTTCAGGGTAGAACTCAGCAGGTATTTCTAGTACCTATGAAATTACGGGGCACGAAAACGGATCACAAGACACACAACGGAACCCACTTTAAGAGTTTATTGAGAGAGAGAAAGACACGTGTGCGGGCGTGAGGAAGTTGGTGCACGGAGAGTGTGGAGTGGGCGTGTCCAGCTTTTAAAGGCTGCCTAGCGCACGTGCCCAGGTGCTTATGTAGCTGTGTCACGCGGAGATCACATGACCACACTGCACATAGATCATGTAGAGCTTGAGGCCCTGGGTGGCTATGTAAGTTGCCTGATCGCTTGATGGCACATGTGAGGCCATGGAAACCGAAAATGTCAGCGCTTGGGGTGGCTAGACTTCTTGCCCAAGCACTGAAAATGACAAACACCTAACTAAATGTCAACATCAGGAAGAGGGGAAACAGGCTCTGGGTCACCTAATTGTACTGCAGCAGCTGGAAATGAGTGTCTGGCGCCGGGGGCATCTGCAGCCACATCTAGTGTATTGGATGATGCGGGCAGAGGCTGATCTAAATTCAGAAGCTGTACGGGTCCAGCTTCTGGCACAATTGGTCCCCAAACTGCAGGATTCTCTAGGGGTTTCAGATCTCCCTGTGGCCCTCCCACAGAAGCTGTTCTCAGAGGCAGCGTCTTTGGCACCCCTGAGGCATCCAGCACTGTGGCTTCTGGTGTTGTTGCCCGGATGATGCCGCAATCTAAGACAGAAAGAGATGGGCCACAAGTGGAGATGTCCCAGAAGTTTTTAGGATGGGGTGAACTTCCCAGAGATGGCCTTGCTGGTCACACCAGGTCTGTTCATGTCAGAAAATCCCCAGCCCCCTCTCCCCACAATAGGACATCTCACCCAACAGGTGTCCAGCTCTGGCTCCAGGCCGGGGCATCTGGAGAATTCCCTGGTACAACCCATCACCAAAACCACCTCCTGCCTTCCCAGGCACCTACCCCAGGCCCCCTCACCCGTTTTGGACTCCTGCTCCCGCAGCATTGATAGGAGCTCCTCCGTTTGCATAGCAACCTCTGTGGACGGCGCGTTTAACCTTATGTAGTCCACCAGCCTCTTCACGGTGGCCATGTCCGGATAGTCACAGAAGTCCTGGGGGTGTTTTCTGAGCCACAAGGACAGAAACCACAATATAGCACTGCAAGGAGGAGCAGGTTGACGGGAAGTAGAGTCAGAAGCAAAGCCTCACCAGCACAACAAGTGATCAGCCCACTTGTTGCTGGGCATGGTGGTCAGGAGTGAGGGGCTGTATGGAGAGGGCTCCAGATGCTTTCTGTACCTTAGAGGACTGACTGGGCAAACTGGGCTGAGCTGTGGTGGGGATGAATTCCCCTAGGACCCTAGAAATTCCATCCATTCCTATGTCCCTCAGAACCAAAGGGATCATTGGAGGTCTCTGTTTTTCTCCACCTACACATGAAGTCTCTGATACCATTCTCTATGGGGATCCCGAGAGGAGGGTGACTGGTTGGTTTAGCTTCTCAACACTAGCCACCAAACATCCCACTCCACAGATGGGTTCTTACCTCCCTTTTCACCCAAGCACACTCACGTCTTTTTTTCCTGATCCTCCACACAGTCAGGACGGAAAGATCCATACCTATGGCATTTCATGAGGGTGTCACTAAGTTTATGTGTCCCCAACCCACCAAGAGATCTGGAGGGAGCTACTCAAATCTGATGTAGGAAGAGAAGCCAGGAAAGGGACGAGGATGCTGAGGTCTCTTTCCACTGTTCTGACTTCAGTGCTGAGGGTCTAGGAATGAGCCTCTGGTCACAGCCATTCAAGGATCTCCACACAAGAGGTGAAACCTCAGCTGCTCCCTGCTAGGTCTCTTGGTTTCTAGGTTTCCCTGCTAGGGCTTCTTGGGTGCCCCCTGGGACTCTTGCCTAGTGCCATTCATCCCATCAACCTGGATAGTCTCTAGAACCTTTATTTTTTTGTTTTTGTTTTTTCAAGACAGGGTTTCTCTGTAGCTTTGGTGCCTGTCCTGGAACTAGCTCTTGTAGACCAGGCTGGCCTCGAGCTCCCAGAGATCCACCTGCCTCTGCCTCCCGAGCGTTGGGATTAAAGGCGT
Organism: Microtus ochrogaster; assembly: GCF_000317375.1. Taxonomy (NCBI): domain Eukaryota; kingdom Metazoa; phylum Chordata; class Mammalia; order Rodentia; family Cricetidae; genus Microtus; species Microtus ochrogaster. The sequence continues at coordinate 4,507,482 of NW_004949125.1, read as the reverse complement.
GCGCCACCACTGCCCGGCCTTCTAGAACCTTTGATACAAATGGGGGAAAGGCTCTGCTCAAGGCATGAGAAAGGATAGTGTTCGACACTTCGTGGGGAAAGTGAATGACACATAGTCTAGAGTTGTCTCCCCCACCCCCATCTCTGGCCAGGCCACTTTGAAGCTCCAGGACCAGGACCAATATATGTCACTGTATAATCTTACTTGTCCTAAAGGAGCATACAGTCTCAGAGAAGAGTAGCACCATCCTACAACCAAACCAGGAGGCCTGAGAGCCTGTACGTGTGTGTAGCCCACTCACATTTTAATTATTAGGTCCAGCACCTCCCAGGTGGTAGAAAATTTTTGGTAGATGGCCAAAAATATATATATGCACGCCGTGTCCTGTTGCTTGAAGGCTCTTGGTAAACAGCTAATGAATCTTCCCAGGTAGTCTGGGCTGTTGGTATTGAACGTGAGGGGTTTATCCAGCTTTTTTTGATTCTGAGGCAAGAACAAAGAAGGAAGGAGGTTTAGCTATGAAAACTCAGAGACATTAACAATCCATTACCACGCATTGAAGTGAAAAGTGGCCATGAAGAATGTTCCTCAGTGTTTTCTCAGGAACACACACCTAGTCAGGGACAAGGGGGACCAGAAAGGTTTCCTGCCACAGGCTGGCTTGTGTTACCTTGGCTTCCATGAGGGAAAATGGCCAGAGGTGTTGAATAAATGGCCACACCCAACATCTCAAAAGGTGGCCAAGGCCACAACTCTTGGCTTTTTGGTGGCCTGAGCCATCAGAAGTCTGCACGTGGGAGAACATCCTGACTGCTCAAGGGCCTCCAGTGAAGAAAGTCAACTGAGGCTGCCCCTTGCCTCTGGTGACCTGGTAACCAGGATTCTGAGTTCCATCTGGACATGGTTAAGGAAGTGAGGTCACTTCCTGGGGCCCTCTAGCCTGAGGCTCCATCACATAGGTCTCTCTAGTTCTGACCAGGGCTGCCAACTTCTGTCCTTCTGCCTTTCCATGTGCACAATGGGTCACAGTGGTGTCCATATGCTTAAACCACACATTGAACTGGGAATCTTGGCTTCAGCCAGACCCTCAGCTTTGAGAAGACAGAAGATATTTCAAACCATTCCTATGATAGCACATGGGTGCCAGAAAAAATAATTTCCTCTTAGGGTCTTCCCACTGTCCTGATGTGCTCCCTGTAGATTATTCTAGTGTTGGTTTCCTAGGATGACATCATGTGGACACGATCACAGAAACCCTAGAGCTGGGCAACTCTATACCAGTGTCACCAGAGGTAAAGGCACAAACAGGGACATGGGCCCATGTCCTAACAGCCATACTCACAAGGGCACACAGAGAACCCACTTACAAAGGCCCAGGAGCATGTCAGTATAGAAAGGGCCATGCGTAGGTGGGCCTTAGGGTTTTTAGGTTTAGGTTAGGACTAGGGTAACAGACAGACGCAAACTGCATGCACTCATGTTTATTCGTGCCTTTCACTTAGAAGACCAGGCTGGGCCGGGCGGTGGTGGCGCACGCCTTTAATCCCAGCACTCGGGAAGCAGAGGCAGGCGGATCTCTGTGAGTTTGAGACCAGCCCTGGTCTACAGAGCTAGTTCCAGGACAGGCTCCAAAACCACAGAGAAACCCTGTCTCGAAAAACCAAAAAAAAAAAAAAGACCAGGCTGGGCTCCTCTCCTTTTCTATGGTTTCTAGTGTTGACTCCCTTTGGGCTTCCACAGGCAGCAGTGTGCCTCTTCTGCATCCCCAGGTGTTGATATCTGGGTTCTGGTTTACACCAACCATGTCAACACCTCCAGCAGCATTCCTTACTCCAAGGGAAAAGTACACAGTAACTTTAAGACTTTGGTAAAAGTTTTTGTATCTTCATTCTTTGATTACCAGTTTAAAATTCATTCATATTTAAGTTTCAGGCTAGTTGAAGGAAAATGAGAAACTGAACAATTCAATGCAAAAACAGAAGGAAGAAAAGAAAACCATAAAGAGCAGAGAAAGGATATTTAGTTCAAGTGGCCACATTGGGAAGAGGAACAAATAATGGGGTCCGGTGACACCACATTCCATATTTAGGGTCCTTATGTGAGAGTTAGTTTTAAATGCGAAGCAAGAAGTATGCAAAGCTAAGCCGTGCTGATTAAAGTGTGGTCGTGCCCACCACTGCGCCATCGCTCCCTCTGACCTAGCATCTCCTGCAGGGTGATCTGATACGTGACCAGAACCCTATGAACTTTTAGGGAGCCAAGTTTCTCCTCAGTCCAGTGCCTGGCTTCAATCTTTTCCATTTGCCTGCGTGAACTTCCTGCAGTGGTTCCATTACTTCTGGTGTGCATTGAATCAGTCTCCTTGTATCCAGTTAGGGAGGCACAGTGTCTCTTTGGAGTACCTTCACTGTTTCCAGGACAGTTACATTGCCCGAGTCTTCCTTTACAGTACTGAATGTTGAGGCGAAAAGACACATATCCAAAGCATTACATAAACAGGACCTAAGCAGGAACATTCGAGGCCATGCCAGGCAACCACACTCAAGGATCATTGCTTAGCTGTTCATGAAAAGACGGGCACTAGGGATTCCAATTTTGTTGTTGGCTTGGAGACTGGATCCAGCCTTGGAGCACAGGCTGCCTTCAAAAACCTTAGTGTTCTCTGCCTTAGCTCTCAAGTACTGAATTACATCTGTGTTTTATGTCAACTTGATACAGCCACGGTCGTCTGGGAAGAGGGAACCTCAACTAAGACAGCATCTCCACCAGGTTGTCCTGTAGGGCTAGTCTGTGGTTCATTTTCTTGATTAATGATTGATATCATAGAGCCCAGCTCACAGTAGGAGGTGCAACCCCTGGCCGTGTGATTTTGGTTTACATAAGAAAACAAGCTGAGCAAGTCCTGCCGGTGATGTCCCAGTGTCTCAGAATGCTGCTCAGGCTCTTCCACTAGGTGATGTGTTTCCTCACAGCGTTAATAGACAACGCTGAAGAACTTGACACATAAACAGATGGCAGCAACAATAAAAACAGGTGATCGTTTATTGCATTCCTTGTAGTTCGTGTGGAAGTTTTGTCTTCACATATTATGTGCAACATAAACATGCAGTTCCTACAAAGACCAGAAGATGGCACTAGACCCCCAGGAACCGGAGTTACAGCTGTTTCTAAGTTTCCCTGTGGGTAATGGAATTGAACCTGGGTCCTTGAAAAAGCAGTCAGTGGTGGTTTTCATTCTTTTTGTTGGCTGTGGATTTTTTTTGGGGGGGGGTGGGAGGGTGCTTTCAAGACAGGGTTTATCTGTGTAGCCCTGACTGTCCTGAAACTCGCTCTGTAGACCAGTTTGGCCTAGACATTACGGAGATTGGTCTGTTTGCCTTGGCCTCCCATCTGCTGGGATTAAAGGCATGCACCACCACTACCTGGCAGCTAATGTTCTTAACTTCTGAACCATCTCTTAAGCCCCTAAGAGCAAACACTTCAAGAAAACTGCAGATGCTCTCCTTAGGTGTCCAGTATCCTTAAATTATTTAAAGGAACTGATTGAAGTGCACTCTGCTGAAACATAATCAGTTACCTCTGCTCACAGATTCTAGTTTATTCTTTTGGTCTGTGGAGTATGGGACTGTTTTGCTTTTTATTTAAAAGTATTTTTTTTCATTTTGCATAGCAACCACAGTTTCCCCTCCCTCCCCTCCCTGACCAACCTCCTCCCCATACTGAACACCCCATCCACTCCTCAGAAAGGGTAAGACCTCCCGTAGAGATTCAACAAAGTCTGACATATCAAGTTGAGACAGGACCAAGCCCCTTCCCCCTGTATCAGGGCTGAGCAAGGTATCCCTACACAGGGAATGGGCTCCAAAAAGCCAATTCATGTACTCGGGATAAATCTTGATCCCACTGCCAGTCTACCCAAAGACTGCCAAAGCCACACAACTCTCCCCCACATCAGAGGGCCTAGTTGGGTCCTGTGCAAGTTTTCCAACTGTCAGTTCAGAGTCAGTGAGCTCCCACTAGTTAAGGTCAGCTGCCTCTGTGGGTTTCCCCATCATGGTCTTGACCCCTTTGCTTATATAATCCCTTGTCCCCCCTCTTTAACTGGACTCCAGGAGCTCAGTCTAGGGCCTAGTTGTGGATCTCTGCATCTGCTTCCATCAGTTGGATGAAGGGTCTATTATGATGACAATTAGGGTGGTCATCAATCTGGTTACAGGGGAAGGACAGTCCAGGCACCCTCTCCACTATTGCTTGGAGTCTTAGAAGGGGTCATTCTTGTGGGTTCCTGGGACTTTCCCTAGCACCATATTTCTCCCTAATCCCATGATGGCTCCCTCTTTTAAGACATCTTTTTCTTTCTTTCTTTCTTTCTTTCTTTCTTTCTTTCTTTCTTTCTTTCTTTCTTTCTCTCTCTCTCTCTCTCTCTCTCTCTCTCTCTCTC